>NW_010178266.1:23180-29274 GCF_000695765.1 Mesitornis unicolor | reverse complement strand
AGGTTGACATCGCTGTTGCAGAGCTTGATCCCAGCAGGACCAACAGCCCTCCCATGCCTGCTGAAGGAGTCGGTGGCATTGCAAGGCACGGCACCGGACTCAGCAAAAGCCAAGGTGATGTCGAAATCTTGACGAGTGCTGAATAGAACAAATGTCATCTCTCATGGGGCAACAGAATAATCCTAAGTTGCTGTTTGATAATTGCACTGGCTTGTAGGCGAAAAATACTACAAAACACCTGGCATTTAGAACACTGCCTAGCAGCCAATTTATGACAGACGCAGTTGCAACACCAATTTACAGATCTGTGCTGTTCCTAGGAAAGGGAAGGGAATGTTCTTGTGCTACTCTGTGGAGCTACAATTATAATAGAATGACAAACCAAATGTGAAAGGAATAGTTTTTTTGCAATGTTACCAAGGAGAGTTTAGTGGTAAGACAGGACTGTAGGCTGATGCAGGGTCTGCATTCATAGCACATGTGTTTTCTGAAGAAGATGGGCTCAGTGTCTCCTTTGCTACATGTGTTTGACCTTCATTCTTGCTTAAAGACAAATAGTTCCACAGACAAAAGTTTTAATGTGGCTTAAGTAATAATAGCTGGAAAATCCTTCCACTAATGGCTTAATTTTGACCATCTAAAGAGGTTATCATTGGCTGAGAAGGGACTTTTGCATGACATACTTGATAGAGAGCCCTTATTCCTTTCTTCACGGTCTAAAGCCAGTGGTGGGATCATTGAAAATGCTTTCTGGTCCAGAGAGGCTTTCTGGGGCAGAGAGGTTGAAAGTTTCTTTTTCTGTTACATCACTTCTCTGTTAGGTGCAGAATTAGGTAGTGGAGGCACTGTCTGGCATCACTTCTAGAACTGCTTTAAATTCAGCACAGGCCTGGGGTGACACTGTATTTGACCTGAGAGTCAGAAGGTATTTCTGGTTCTCCTGGCTCCTGCATGCTGTGATTACTTTGCTCAGTACTAACAGCAGAAGGATGAGGCAAAGATAAACACAGAATCTCAGAATCACAGAATATTAGGAGTTGGAAGGGACCTCGAAAGATCATCCAGTCCAAGCCCCATGCCAGAGCAGGATCACCTAGACTAGGTCACACAGGAACATGTCCAGGCGGGTTTTGAATGTCTCCAGAGAAGGAGACTCCACAACCTCTCTGGGCAGCCTGGTCCAGGGCTCCGTAAACCCTTACAGTAAAAAAGTTTTTCCTCATGTTCAGATTGAACCTTCTATGCTCCAGCTTGCTCCCATTTCCCCTCTTCCTGTCATTGGCTATCACTGAGAAGAGCCTGGCTCCTTCCTCCTGACACTCGCCCTTCACAAATTTATAAACATGAATGAGGTCACCCCTCAGTCTCCTCTTCTCCAACCTAAAGAGATCCAGCTCCCTCAGCCACTCCTTAGAAGGGAGATGCTCCACTCCCTCAATCATCCTTGTGGCCCTGCACTGGACTCTTTCAAGCAATTCCCCGTCCTTCTTGAACTGAGGGGCCCAGAACTGAACACAGTATTCCAGATGCAGTCTCACCAGGGCAGAGTAGAGGGGAAGAAGAACCTCTCTTGATGTTACCTATGTTAGCTGAGACAGGCTTGAACCCAGAGCTCAACATTCATTTCTGGTCCATTCTGCCCAAATACCTCATCACAGTGCAGTGCCAAAGCAATGTGATGGGCGTGCAAACATCACAATGGTAGCCATGCAAAATACAGCCAAAAGCAGGAAAGGAAAGGAAATTAGTCAAGAGGATATACATCAAAGAGCTGAAAAATGTATGTATGTAAAAAATTCTTAAACAGTAGTGATAAGCACTGATCCAAAGAATGAGGAAATTCAATAGCAGTGTGTTTCAGACTGCTACCAGTTGTAAATGAAAATATTCATAGAGTTTCAGTAAGTTTAACATGAGTAATTCTTAGTATGAATTCTCACCACAGAAATCCACAATTAGGGTGGACTAAAATTGTTTACTACTAATTTTCATGGTTGCATTAATTAAAAATGCAACTAATTATTTTGTTTAAATCATTAAAAACTTCAGTTACAATTTTATCTGAAACTAAAAAAAAAGTTCACCTCTTTTTCTAAAGAATTTCAAAAGGAAAACCAGTAGGAATATAGATGATATGCTAATTGGGTAAAAATGAAAAGAGCCTGCATCAAGAAATACATTTAACTTACTTCTTGCAAATTGTTTGTTCAAGAGAATGAAGAATAGAATAACTTTACCCCAGTTTGTCATTAGAAAATCCTTGTTAATTAAGAATTTTCAAGAAGTTTAGTTCATAAGCATCTTTTTCAAATGGAGGGTAGAGCAATTAGCAGAGGGTTTGGGCCCTCAGTCGCACAACACAAATGCTGAATAGCCAGAGAGCACAACTCTTCATAAGAGATGCATTGCCTGCAGCATTCATACGGGTTATTTAGTAACTACCTGTGAATAATGAAGGTATCCAGCGAGAATAAAGGTAACTTTACAAATGCCATTAACAAAAGGAGGCTGAAATTTCTCATGAACATATTTGGGAGTGACATATTGGAGAAGGGAAGCTTCCAGCAAGCAACAACATTTGTATTAATTAGATAGAGTACAGGCTTTGCAAATGAACTGAAATTAAATACAATGAGATGGATAATGGTAGATAAGTGGGAGGTTTAAACAAAGACCTACTGTAGGGGGCTTTCACAATGCAGTCCTAAAACATACAGAGAATTAAGGAATTTTTAGATCTATTAAACAGCAGCTGGTTATATATAGATGAGAGCTAATGAACCAGTATAATCTGAAGTGTCTTCTAGATATAGCTCTGTAACTTCCATTAGCATCCACAGGCTCTTAAATACACAAACACATTAGTCATGCATCAAATCACACCGTACGTTTTGTTAAGTATCCAAAGACTGAAGTGACTCATAAAGTCAAAATTTCTTTTCCCATGTGAATCAGATGCAATGCTTGAGAAATCTCCACTGGAAAAGAAGGATGCCATCTACTGAGTAATATCTTCTGCAGTACCTAACAGCTTTAGGACTCTGTCTGTAAATTAGTCACACTGATTTCAAAACTGAGCTTTCAAAACAGGGTTTTCAAAACTGTATGAAAACGTATCAAAATATTAGAAAGCACGTGTCAGTGACAGAAATAAGGTCCAGCTCAGCATTGTCCAGCCCACATGTAGCCAATTTGCACCACTAATCACGAGCAACTGATGTTACCAAATGAGGACGGTCATGTTTTACAATCATGTTGCAGAGCATTAATGAATCAAATCTCAAAGGCTAGAATTAAAATTGCCCTTGCTCTTTTGCAAGGAGCCTGTTTTATCTGACATTTTCCCTTCAAAACCTGCCTTTGGTCTCCAGGTTGGGAATGAGTCACATCATGACTCCTCAGGAGTTAAACAAATCGATGCATTTCTCAGTGATTCACTGACAGCGGTTTTGCTATCTTCTGCATATGTTGTAACCGCAAGCGGCGACAATTATCATAGGGTTTGTAATTCCTAATTCTAGTTTCCTTTTTTTTCCCCCCCTCTCAGCTTCTCAATCTGTTTTTAATTAAAATCAGACCCAGGCAAATGTTGAATAATTTGAAAAAATCCACTGTCTGCATACCGTGTAAGAGCTGCAGAATCTGGCAGCCTTCAAGTGTGTCACTGTGTTTTAAAAAAGGCAACTGGCCTCCCTGAGTGTATACATCACGTTCTTCGAGGAGTTTTGTTTTTTTCTGTGTAAACACGGCCTGTTAATGATGCACATAAGCCTTTCCTTCTGCCTGGAAGGGAGCTGAGCGCACCTTCTGGTGACACAAAGCCTTTGAGAAAGTCCATGGGGGGCTCAGTAAAGCAAAACCATGCTGGGGCCACGAGCTGCAGACCAGTGGTTGGCCTGCAAAAGTAGATGTGGACCAGGTAAAAGGAAAACTCTACCTCTAGGGTTCTCCAACACTGCCAGGCTGAGCTCTGGGGAGCTCAAGGGATTTCACTCACATGAAGAGAACTTGCTCTGTGGCTGTACTCAACCTTCCGGGGCCTGAGAGAGACCACTGATATGTTTTCACAGCTGAAAATCCATTGAACCTGCCTTCATGCCTTTCTGCTTGCAGCCATCCCTCCACTATGACACAGCAGGGCTGGCCTGGCAGGCACAGAAGTTGTGTTTAACAAGCATAATACACATGTATACTGAAAACTATCATTTTGTACAAGAACCATGGAAAGCAACCAAAGAGCTCATACTCATGGTCTTCTTTGGAGTTGACCCACAGGGCCACAGATAAAGGGAATGAGAAAAGCTGTTTCTGGAGAGAGGGGAAGGCCAATTTAAATTCAAGATGCTTTAAGTGTGGACATCAGGTATAGAGATGGAGAAGCAGGAGCATGGCAGAAGAAGATGGTACAATAGGCTGGAAAGAGAAATAGAAGTGTGGTGAAGAAGACAGAGAGGAAGGAACACAAGATGGGGCATGATCTTGCCCTTCCTAAGGCATGCAGGAGGCCACTGTATTCCTCGCTCCTCAGCCTGTCCCTGGCTGCCTGGCATGGAAAGTGAGTTCTACAGCTACCGAGGAACACAAAGCGAAGCAGATGGAGCCACTGATTAAATGGAAGGAAAGATAAATCTATCCAAGTGAATGAGTATTACTACCCTGGCTGCCACCTCTGCTCCAGCTAGGCATTTCTGCTAGCTGTTTATTCTAGGCTTAGCTGCTTTGGTTTCAGCAGCTTGATGGTTCTGAGTCTTTCAGGTTTAATGCCAAAAGTAGAGGCTTTCTCTCTGGGATGAGAAACACCCCACCTGATAGAGAAGGTCTTAATATTTCCTTCTATTCTGGTTGAGTTATAATAGATCTCATTGTTGGCTTTTCTACATCTCTCTCATCTTCTGCTACAATCAAACTGGGTGGTCTGTTATTTCAATCCATCTTTGAATTGAATCTTGCCTGAAAACACAGACACTTGCTAACTATTGTGCCAGGGACCTACATTCCTCAGGCTCTGCCTGACTGCAGCACTTTCTTTCACTGCTCACATTACAGTCTGCCCAGTTTGAATATTCTCACTGACTTCTACTTCTCCAGGCATGAAGGTCCTCAGGCTGTGCAAAGATGAAATGCGGTTTCTCTTTTGGGCAAGTTTCTTGTCCCTTTTCCAGTGTGAACAGCTGTGTACAGTAACTCCCCGCCCAGTTCCCCACCTTCAGCTCTTCAGACAGACAGCAAGGACACAACACATATGCACAGCCCTTGCTTCAGTGAACATCCTTGCTCATTCTCAAAATGCTCCATAAGTATTCATGTGCTCTACAGCCACTGTATAATTCTGTGGCATCTCAGAGAGCTGATGGGTGAAGGATTTGGCTGAAGTAGAGACAGAACTTGAACAGGGCTCCAGGTATGGCTACTGAAAGCTGGGAGCTACTTTGCCCACTTTTTGGCTTGGCCTCTGTCTGGAGCCATTCCTTCATGGCCAGCCACACAGGCTGGTTCCAGTAGGAAGTGCTGTGAACGCACCAGTGCCCGGACACAAAAACTAATCTCTTAGCTAGCTGCTAATCCCCAGCCCCAGCTTCAGTGGGCAGAACCATGTGCAGGTGTTTGTTTTCCGCTGGGCAGCCTGCAGATGGGCTCAACTCCAGCTCGAGCCTGAGGAATGTAGAAAATTTCAGCAATAAAACTGAAAATGGTCATTGCAGGAGAATATGTCATTTCCCATGGAAGTAATGATAGAATAGGCTGTAAAATATAGGGGCAGACTCAAAATGACATTTTTCTGTTTATTTTTCAGATTTTTTTTTCCTTCCTGTTGCTGAGTGAAAGCCTTCCTCAAATAACAGAGGCAAGGGGTGATCAGACCAGAGCACAAAAATAGTAACCCTGTCTGTGTCCACCCCCACCCTCCAAAATGCAAAAGTGGCTAAAAAGCCCCCATCCTCTCAGACTGTATTTTTTTCTCTTTATTTGAAATAGTTTCGAGTGGGAAAGCACCGCTCTGCGAAGATGGATAGAAATGACGAGAACAACCGCTTCGGCCCGCAAGCCTCCCCCACGGGCACCCCCTGGTTATCCGGGCTGAGGAGGCCCCAGT
>NW_010178266.1:2540-23124 GCF_000695765.1 Mesitornis unicolor | reverse complement strand
GCTCCCTCCCGTGGTAGCTGTGGGGAAAACCTGCCGTCAGCTGCCGGAGTCTCCCCAGCCCCTGTTGCCTGCTCCCCCCCGGGGGGCCCCGGGGGTGCATGGGAGCCCCAGTACCCGCGGCAGGGGCCGGAGGGGTGAAGGAGCCCCGCTAGTTATTGGGGAAATGACCTGCTTGTAAGTGGCCGCTGGACACCCTGGGACGCTCAGCAAATACGGGGAAGTGAGCCGGGAAAAAATAAAGGGAAAGCAAACAAGTCTGAAGTCACTTTGATTCCGAAAGTATAAAAAACACGGGGAAAAAACATACACGAGATTTACATCGTCCAGAAGGAAAATGTACTTGGGCAAACAGCCCTAGCTTTTGAGTAAGAGCTCTTTTGAGAGGTGTTTTTATTCAAGTCTCCCAAGGAATGCAATCAGTTACTCTGCATTGTCTAAACTCCGACTGAATATATAATTTAATTTAGCTGGTCACTGGCTCCCTTCGCCTGCATGCGGAGACCCAGGAATGCTGCCAAAGATCCCTCCCGTCTGGAGGCTGTGGTGGTGGCAACAACCCAGCCCTGGGGTTCTGCCTCAGCCCTTTAACCCTTGGCAAGCCCACCAGGACATGTCGCCTGCTCCTGGGCCTGGTGGAGGAGACCTGCCACCCCAACCCTGGAAAGGGTGGCAAGTGCTGCAGTTGGGAAAGGATGATGTCCTCCACCACCCTGCCCCTGACCAGGAGAGCACAAGCTGCCCTGGAAAGACCTCGCAGATACGAAGTGCTAACTGTGGAAGAGTACCACGCTTAAATCCACCTAAGTGACAGTCTTCACCCATAAGAACATAAAGCTGCCATTGAAAAGCATACTCAAAGCATGTGTGATACTTAAAAATATCTTCTAAAATAAGTATTAAATGTGTCCTAACAACCTAGACTTTTTAAGAAGATGGATGAAAATAGGCTGACTGGAACTATATGTAACTGGGCATATGGTAGTAAAGGGAATGGCAAAGCATCTGTATTTTTTATACAGTTAATCCGAAAAGCCTAAGACTGAAGTTAAGCTTTATTACAAGGCCCTGTTCATCCGCGTCTCAAAGTTGTAGCACCCACACTTTCCAGCTGCAGCAGGTCAGTAGCTGTCAACATCAGATTGCTTTGCTGTGGTGCTGGAGCTCTGACCTCAGACGTTCCTCCTTGATTTACCCTGGAACATGGCAGCTGTTTTGCTAGGAGTGCACACCAAAAGATCAAAGGTGGCCACACACTCATACTGACTCTGCTGTGGCCAATTGCCCTGAAAGGACGCACACAGCTTTGCCACAAAGCAGTGACCAACATTTCCAGGATAGGCAACACTCATTATAGTTTTAATGAAGCAAAACGGGTCATTGACTTCAACTTCATTGAACAGCCATGACTCAGAGCATGGTTTTACCTTTCCTGTGCACAAACAGAAACACAGCAAAGATGGGAGGGACAACCTACAGGGTACCAAGCCAGGTAAACATGTCACTGACTTTGAAGTTGCCTTTCCAAACCTGAATGGCAACATTTATCATACAAAGTGCTACTGCTGCTGAAAAGGCTTCATGTTTCAACTGGTCTTCATGTGTTTCTATTATTTTTCATAGACAGTCTTCAGTCCAGGAATCTTAGGGACAAGAGAGCTTTTGTTTGTCCTCAAAGCCTAATGTGCCTCTAGAGCTGCTGGAGACTTATTTAAGATGGTAACTGAATTTTCCTATTGGGTTTTTGAAAGATTAGAAATACAATTATTTCAGGAAAAAAATGGATTGTGCCATTCTGTATTTCTATCCTTGCTACTTCTTTCTTGAATATTTAGGACTGATCAATTTCCATTGACTCAAATGGGGAAAAAACATGCTACGTTACGGAACAGACTCACATGATGTGGATAGCTTAATCATCCAGGACACTCTTTTCTCCCTTGAATTTCTACGTCTACACTGGCTCACAGCAAGTTCAGTTACACAGGGATGTCATCGTGATGTAGACAAAAGCTTCCATATGTGGCAAAGAACCATGATTTTCTGCATAGCAGTTTGCATCTGTGTTGTGCACTGATTTACTATCCTGAACCAAGCCTTGGTCCCACAGAGGTTCGAGCAAGTTTTGCCATGGACTTCAAGAGGCAATTGTACTACAAGAATTCAGTGTGTAATTCTTCACACAAATATATCCTACAAAATAGCGTAGGCACATACTCTGTACTATTATGGGAAGAGATAACAAAGTGATTACACGCAAGGAGGGCCCAGGACCCGGAAAGCAATTCGTTACAGAACTAATTTGGTACATATAGGCTTTCCTATTGATTGCCTCTGCCACAGCACACGATGCTGTCCAAGACTGCTTTGATTCACCACCTAATATATGTTGCTTAGTGCTCCTGGAGCTCCTGAATTTATGCCTATGAATAAAGAGAAAAAAAATCACTCTCTGGCTTGGAAGATCTTAAAAACAAACACAGAAAAGAACAATGAGAGCACAAAAAATGGAGCCTCATAACCGACTATATTTTATAAGCTGTAACTTTGGGAAATCTAATGTTCTGGCCTGGAGACGGGATATGATGGGATGGACTGCACTTAATGATGAATCACTGCTCCAGTATTCCCTGCAGAAGTGAATTGTAAAATTGCCCGAGAGGTGGAGCTGGAATAGGACTAAATATCATTCTCTTTGGAGATTACCTTAACAGCTAAGTAAATTCCATGCCCTTCTTATTGTAAAAGTATTTGTAATCAGATATGTGAAGTTAAGCTACAAAACTGAGTGAAGAATTGACGACAATTTCAAAGCCATGCTAACAAGCCTTTCTCATACTCTGTCACTGCGGTAAACAGTGAGAAAGCCCATGGGAAATGCACTGGCTGATGTACAAAATACACACTCTAAAAAAAAGAAAAAAGAAGGCATTTTATTTCCCTTGAGTGCCATCCAGATACAGATGACAATAATTGTTCAAACTCTGCAGGGATGGTTTTAATTATGCTAGAGGCCGTTTCTGCTTCCCCTGCTACGCAAAGGAGCTCTTTCACCAAACATAAATGACAGGTCCCATCTCTGCCAACTTATGGCTTGACTTCTTCAGAGATCCTATTCCTCCAGGTCTGCAAGTGCTTCAGTTCTTATCCAAGCTAAAGAAAGCCAAGCTGCTTTACACCTCACATCAGCCACGTAGCACCAAGCATATTTTTGTGCAGGGCAGGGCTTTCGGCAGAGAAACTTCAGCACAGCGCTGACCAGTTGCTTAATATATCCACTGCTGGGGAGCAGGGGGAATGTGTGGCATCAAACAGGGTCTCCCAGCTGGAAACCGTGAAGATCTCTGCCTTAGCTTACCTAGAGGCTCACTTTTATGTTCTTTTATTCTGCAAATCTTCTGTTAATGAACAATACTAACAAAATTAAAACAAACTAAACAGCACATCCTATTCTGGGCCTCGTGAGGATTATTGATTAGAAATACATGTGATAAAAACTGCTATAAATGAGAGTGTTTGGAGGATAATTCCTGAAGCCATCCAAATCAGTATGGCACAGGATACTTCAGTGTTGCAGCAAAATCAAGGCTAACAGAAATCTTTTATAGCACATATGTGATAAGAATCTGATTGGGATCTCACATATATTTTAGGCTATTTTTTAAAACAAAACACCTTGTACACAAACAAGTAAACAGGCTGTCACAAACATGACTTTTCTGGTTTTGGCTAGCTTCCAGGCAGTAGGTGACGCAGTTTCAAATACTTAGTAATTTTCCAGCTTAACTGGACTTAAGTCGGGGGCTTTATTGTGTTCAGTCTGAACTATTGGAGGTTTTACAGAAAACATCACTGGCTGACTACCGCAGGTACAACTGAAATTGTTATTTTTTCTGATGTCCACTGATGGTTAGAGCTCCAAATCTCCAGCTTCCCATGCAGATGGAGTGTGAACTCTGTAGTGCATACACACAAAGTGAATACAGGAGCAAAGTGAAGGTGGTGGCTGTGAAAGGTGTCCAGGATTAGATGACAGAAAACTCAGAACATTCTGATCGGTTCCCATTTGTTGCCTGCTATCACTGTGATGGCTGTGCTGTCCCTAGGGGTAATGACCAGTTAGGAAAAACTTTCCCTCTCCTGCCAAAGCTCATCTGCTATAAAATGGTGCCTTGGGGCCCATGGCTGGGCAGTGCCTTCTGTCTTGCAGCAGCTCTGGCTGCAGCTCCCTGCAGGCTGGTCATGCAGGGCACAGCTCCCGCAGCTGGCAGCAGCTGCTGCCTCCTGCTTCTACATTCAGGGAGATTTCATTCACCTGTTTGAGTTAATACTGAAGCTACCTGTATCTCTCTAAGCTGGAAGGTGGCAACAGTTTATTTACACTAGTTTTTCTTATCAACTCAAACAGTTTTCTGCTTAGTGGTAGTAACAGAAAGGTATAAAGTCTTTTAAAGCTCGGTGATGGCAACAAGGAGCCTTGGTAAAAAGCAGAACTGGGGTGAGCAGCACATTCTCAACTTTCAGTGCTGCTCTGCAAGATTCTGACTTCACCAGTTCATTGTTTAAGTTTGTTTGTGAGACAGTGCCTGGCTACCTTTTCTCTTGTAACTTAAGTAATCACATGGCAATTTCTTCGTATGGACAGGGTTTTCCCAGTCAGGTTTGCCACTGGCCTTTATGAGCGCTCTGTTAATTCTGCCCAACACTTCAACTTCCAGCTCTGCCCTGGGGTTTAAGAAAACAGCAACAACATCTGGGAAATAAACTCATAACTGGTGGTATTTAATTAACTCTGTAACTCGTATCCAACACCTGGAGTGGCTGCACATCACCACCTATGCAGGGCCTTGTGCAGAGCCCAGTGGCACACCACAGAAACCCTCCTTTATAATGTAGCCAGGAGTGTGCTCTCTCCCTCTGACTTCATCAGCAAAGATGACTTCAAAACCAGACATGACCTCAAGAGCATCTTTTATTGTTAGGAAGGAAAGGTGCCAGCCAAGCCAGAAAAGAAGACAGCTTTGAAACTGGCCAAGAACTGACGCAACTCAAAGTACAAAGATGACTCTTCACAGCAATTCCTGGGAGGCACTTAAGGATATCATATGGAATGATACAACCTCATTTTTTCTTGCAAGATGGAGAGGGGACAGGTACAGACCTCCTGCAGAGGCTGAGGTGAAGTGAGGCTGCTGACAGAGAGGCTCTCTTTGCACAGAAGGAAAACACGACAGGGAGTGAGAAAAATGGTGCTAACAAAGTTTTAAGGTGTTGGCTTCCTTACAAGGTGGGTCTGTTTATTGTTGATTGCTGTGCAGCAACTTCTTGTGAAATATCAGTGAAGTTACTTAGCTCCCCAGTGACTTGGCTTATCTACTTTTACATTAGAATAAAATGTATGCTGCCTGGAAACTTCTGTCAGACTCTCTTATTTAGTATTTTATAAGTATGTGGAGATTTCTAGATGAAGGTTGCAATGGATAATTTTAAAAGATAGATAATTGCTTATGAAATATGGTTGTATTTTCTCAAAACCTTGGGCTAATAAGTAATAAATACATGACAACTTGATAGTCAACTGTTGGAGTTTCCCTTGTATGAGCAGGATGAACAGCAGCAAGTACACACACGCACATAGTTCAAAAACATGGGGATGTAACTGCAAGGACTCTAAAGCAAGCTGATATTGGTAAAAGCCCGTGCTATCACAGTGATGCAGACTGGCAGAAGGAATAGAACTGCAGTCACAGGTAAGATTTGGTGTGGTCAGCTGTAGCAAAAACATTGTTTTTGTCACCAAAATCCCAGCTGTGACCTAAAGAGTCAACTGTTTCTTAGATGTCTATTACTCAAACAATGCTGGACAAAAGACCTGTCTCTAAAGCTACTATTTATTTCAGGTCTGGGCCCTGAACAGATGTTCTTATTCTTGGAATGGATTATTGTCTGCTAAGGAAATTACTTAAGACCATCTTATTTGAATGTGAACTACATAGTCACATATTACATTCAGTCAGCAAAACTAACACTCTTGCCTGCTAAGCCACATAGTCCACGTTAAGTGTTTGCTCTAATTGTGCAAATACTGAATTGCTCCAAGTCATCAAAGTGAGCTAATACTGTTTGTAAAGCCAGCACTACCCCAATTCAGATGTTTCAAGTTGCCAGAAAATAATGACTTTTGAAACTTTCCTTTGAAGCTGACTGAAGAGTCGGGCGCACTGCAGGTCTCTCCATATTCATGTCCCTTCACAAAGAAGGGCTTGTCCAGATGCCAAGGGAAAGCCCGGGGAGGCTTCTCAAAGGGGGATTCGTCCAAAGAAGAAAAAGCTCCAACCTCTGCCCTCACCAGAGTGCCGGGAGGTTTGCCTGTTTTGTTGTGTTTTGTTTTTCAATTATTCCTTCAACAGATGGGCCACAGTCACACATCTTGTCAGAAAAGTTCACCCAACAGGATGGTCAAGCTTCCAGCAGCCCCTGGTACAGCACAGACAAAAAGTGGTTTCTCTGAAACAGACCCTGCTCTTGGGGCAAGGAGTTTTGACATTCAAATTCAAATAGTGCCATGGTCAAGCTCAAGCATATACAGTTCTGGTGGGTCCAGCTGGCTGCATACTGAGCGCCTAGCTCATTAATAGATAAAAGTCTGCTAGCACAGGAGACTTGCACTGCCTTGGTACTGCTACAGCACACAGCTTTCAATTCTGTTTTTCTGAAAAAGTTTTGGTCTTCAGAGTACTTTGAAAGGCAAATATGTATTCCTTTCATGGCAGTGTATTTTTCTTGTACATCAAATACTGCCACTGCACAGATAGTTTTAAAGGTTTTATTATTACTTTTTCCTATAGATTTCCTATAGATTTATTTCATTTCCAGTGCTTTATTTTCTTTACAGTGTTACTGAATCAAGGAATACTTCTGAGCCATAAGAAAGCAATGTGCTTAAATAGAAAGTTTAGGTAATAAGATTTATTAATTGACATTTAAAGAGACCTGAAGGTACCGTTCCTCCATCAGTGTAAGCCAACCTAAAACTAAACTGCTGATAAAAGGGCGTTGTTCCCACCCTCTCTAAACTAAACCTTTACATGGGGATATTTTCAGGAGGTTTTCGAGGGAGGTAGTGGGAAGGTGTGAGTGGGGCAGAAGGGGAAGACAAGACTGCTCCTTGTGAGCAGGAGCACAGCCTTAGATTAGCTTAAATTGGTCAGGAAGCTGCACTGAGATGCTGCTGCCTGACCCCATTCATGCTTAAATGCACTGGTACGGAATTCACAGCAGTGAGCACTCTGCCATCCGTATGCAACTACATAAGCAGCAGGATAATGGTGATGCTTGACTAAGAGGTTTCAAAGGTCAGGAATGCTCTGTTGACATGAACTCAGATGTTTGCTATAAGCTAACCATAGCATCAGCAGGACAAAACCCTGCCTATAATGCAGCATGGCTAAGGTAGCCTTCTCAGGACATTAATTTTTGAAATGCAGTGTGCGGGTTTTGCTCACACAAACTTAACTGCTACAGGAAGAACATTTTTATAGTTTGAAATTTTGTCTTCAAAGAAGAAAATAAGGAGGATGGCAAAGGAGTCTAATTGGCTTTTAAACTGATATACATATATTTGGCACAATATATCACACACACACAGAGCAAAACAAAGCCAGCTTAGACTCAGCTTTTCTGCAGCTTTTTCCTCCCATACCTTTCCCGGATTACTAATTAATAGATACCAGATGTCAAATACTTTAGCATGGTCTTAAATCCGGGATACGAAGAGCCTGATCTCCTTATTACCCTGGGGCCAGGTGTGCAAATTGGATTTAAGTATCACTATTTATTTGCTAACATTTTGTATCCCTCTGCCCTTTAAACTGTTGCAAATGATAAAAAGAAGAACAAGGTCCAACTATACAAATACTTTCCTCTCTTCACATTTTTTGCCAAATCTTCTTTTAAACAGTGATCAGCAATACACAGGATTCCAATCAAAGACTTGCAGATACAACATAAAAGTAGATAAAAAGATGAGAAACAAAATTTTGAATTTAGATCTTTATTAGACAGGCCCAAAGCTGTGGTCACCATGCAGTTACACCATAATGGGAATGATCTTGCTGAAAGGATCTCATTAAACAAATGTAAAGAGACCAGAGACTACAGCATTCCAAATAACTGGCACTTTTAATTTTTGAAAGAGCAAAAATAAATAAAGGAATGGCAAGTATGTCCTTTTCACATGTGGTGGGGCATATACATATTCCTTCTTTTCTACACCTATTCAAGAGACAAAATTAGCAAATACTGCCCGAAAACGTAGACCTTTGATTTGAGGGCTAAGCTAACTTAGCTGTTTCTTTCCCCTTGGGTATTAGATCAAGCACACATTCAAATAGGTGCATATGCCAAAAAAGAAATGCAATGTATTTTTTTGTATTTCCTTTTAACTTCCTGCCCTTTTCTCCTCCTTTCAGGATACTAACAGGAAGTAATTTGAGACAGCAAGTCAAAAAACAGCCCAGAAACTTTTCCCTTCTAGTTTTTCATGATATTCTCATAATTTAAGGATTCATCACAAATCTAAAAAGGTTCAGGTGTCTTGCAAAGAATTCATCATCTCTGGAATACAGATAGCCAACAGTGAAGAACTGCACATAGACTGCACACTTAGTGTTATGTAAAAGTGGTTATCTTTAAAAAAACAAAACATTTTTTAAAATTTGTAGATCGAAACAAAGCATGTTTTATTCCCTACAGGACTTTCTTGCAACCTGTTCTTCAATTATTTGCACTAGGAGACACTACAAATGGTATTAGTTACAATATACAGTTCACTGTCATCTTCTGGTCCAGCAGAAGAACCTGTCTCTCTGATGGATGCAAAACTGTTCATCTGAGCAGATCATCCTCAACAGCACAAATATGGTCAAGAAACTCATAGAGTTTATGGCTTTAATTTATAAAATTAAACCTGCCCCAGACAGGTAATACTGGTAGGTAAGTTTGCCATCCCTGGGTTCTGTCAGAAACGGGGTACTGAGGTGCTCAGAGCCGTCTCGGTCTGCAGCGCTGGGATCCTTCTGGCACTTCAGACCCAAGAGGCGATGTGATGCACACTAGAACACAGGCGCACGTCTCACTTAACTCTGCAGAGCCCGGGACATGGTAAGCTGCCAGAACCTCCTTCATCTTGCCTGTTGACAAAAGGAACAATAACTAGTCATCACTGGTTGCTGGAGTGTAATTCCAATTTTCAAAAAGGCCTATAAAATGAGAATTTTTGTTTTCTTTTTTTTTTTACCAGGCAATAGCAAATGTTTTCTAAATAAGAGATTTTGGATAAAGTTTACAGTCTCTCTGTTAGCCACAGGATGCTTATGATGAGGGAGAAAGGTGTATTATACTGCACGGTTCCTAAAATATTATCCAAGATTAAACATAACGTTATTTAAAAAATATTATTAATTTTCCCTTTCACTGTCCAATAGCTTAGTACTTTAAAATCTTCATTAAAATATTGTCTGCAAAAAAGGATTTTTATAGCAGATTTTCTGGATAAAAGTGCTGTATTGTCTCTCACACATGCTGTACACAAGATACAGTGTAAACAATTTAGAGGATTAATAAACAATTAGGAAGAATCCAACAGATTAATAAGTGACTTATGTAAGTTTAGTGTAGAACCCTCTTTAACACTTGCTGATCACGTCTTTCATGTATTGATAACAACTACTCATCATAACAACTATAAATTCTTCATAAATTACTCACTGAATGGCCTTCACAGAACTGAGTTTCAGAAAAGACCACTAGATTATCTACTCTGATTTCCTGCCAATTATAATTTTTCCAGATAGCCCTCTGTGAAGTCCAGGCACTTTGGTTCTCAGAAAACCAAACTTTCAGTATCACAGACTAAGAAAAGAAAGACCAAGAATATACCTGCGATATGTATTTGCTACAGAATAGGTAGAAGGAGAGCCAGAGGTACCTCTGGAGGGTGAGTCTCAGATGTCCATCTTGTTACCACGGACTATAAGTACACTAAAGACAGAACTTTCTTAGGGCTAGAATTGAGTGCTTTGTGTCCTACCACACATACCTGACTACGTTCACCTATGTATTCCACAAAGACCATTCACAAAGCAATCAGACCCTAATAATTTTCAATCAATACCAACTGGATAATGCTCTTCCACTGAGGCCTTATCAGTGCTGAGTAGAGGAAAACAATTACATTTTAAGCTTTATTACTCCCCTTTCTCTAGCCCACAATGGTGCTGGCCTTATTTGCAGTAGCACAATCTCACTGGTGCATGTTCAGCTTGGGATCATTACAACATTCGGTCTTTTCTGCAGAACGGCTGCTTGGCCAGTCATTTCCCATCTGTATTTATGTGCAGCTGATTATGTCGAGCTGTATGTACAGTTCTGCATTTGCTCTAATTTAACTGCTGGAAAGCTGATATTTTCTAGGCTACTCCACTACTTTATCAAGGTCATTTTCAATTACCTTGCTTCCAACATGCTTGTTCTGCTCTGCGAATTCATTAAGTGTACTTTCTAACCTTTCATCCAAGCTGTCAATGAGAATACTGAATAATACCAGAACAAGGAAAAACACTTGCAGAACTGTACTTAATGGTGTATCATTGGGAACTACTCTTTGCATATTGTTTCCAAATAATTTATGTGCTCACATAATAATAATTTATTCTAGCCCAGTTTCCCTAGCACACATGAGAATAACAATGACCAAAATATTTTGCCATACAGTCTTGTTCAAATAAAGCAGTAATACCAGTAAACATCTTTTAAAATTAAGTGTTGTATACACATTGAAAATGAAAGCATTATGCAGAAAATATTTCAAATGAGAATATGGTTTTGCTGACAACTGACTTTACATCCATATCGCTACTTCTGTGAAGTATGTGCTCCACTGGAATATTATGCTTAATGGAAGTCTTTCACAGCCCCTTAAAACTGAGCTTTGTTCAATGGAAACCTCCACTAAGAAAGCAACAAAGACATACCACTACAATACCTCCTTTGGAAATAAATCAGTTGCACAGCTTCATAGAACTCCAAGCTGCAAAATTACTGTTTACTATTTATCTTGCATAAGTTCTTGATCAGAAACATACTGAACAAGGACTGCAAACATCAACAGGATTGGCCATCCTGAGCCTTTCAAAGAAAGGATTATGATTCATATTAATCTTTATGGAGATACAAGCCAGTTCCACAAATACAGGAGGCACAGATCACTCTTCTTACCTAACTTGGCTTATTTGGCAGACCTTTCTACTTCTCACTCTATGATATATTCTGTTTATGCTATCTGAGCAACTTAGAAAAGTGAAATAACTTGCTTCCTGAAGCAGAGACAGAGTCCCCAGTTCCTTCCCAGTGATGTACAATATTGTATATTCAGTTCTGGACTGGAAGAATTAGAGGCCAGCAGAAGCTGAAACACAAACTAGTCAGTAAATACAACACAAAGCCCACCTTCAAGTAACAAGAGATTTGTTTTCATTTGATATTTAGGGACATATCCCACTGGATTTCCAGTGAATAGAGAGAGACTGACTTTCCTCTTAAAAACAGGTGGTTACAGAGAGACAGCAGGATAAAGAGTACACACAAACACTTTTTACTTTCTCCAGTGGAAAAGCACAAAATAGGAGAAGAAAGGACGGGCAAGCCACCCTGACTCAGGACCACTTGCAATGTACAGCCCGCTGTCTGATCGATGAGGCAGAGAAGGACTCCCACAGCAAACTTGCTTATTATGGGAAGGCAAAAGTCCTGAGGCTGAGATAAAGCAGATGCCTGCACCTCTCTGAGAACAGCTCTAGGGATTTTAAATTATAAAGATTTAAGAGACTTCACTGAGAATTGTAGGCATCCAGATACCAAAATTACCTTTCTCTTTTTGTCAGTCAGGGCTAGGATTTCTGACCTTTTCTGGGATCAAGACTTTTGCTAACAATGAAAGGGAGAGACAGGCAAACTGCTCGGTCAGAAACAAACCTGAGAGAAAACCCAGGCAGCAGCTTGCTAGGAGCAGAAGAGTTGATGCTCCGTTGACATGGAAAGATGTACGTGTCATGGCCACCTCTCTCTTAAAAGATCATCGTTTTCTTTGCGATCCAGAAAAAAAATCTGCTCAGCTTGTCTGCTTTGCAGTCAAGGAAAGGTGAACTGCTGAAAGGTGAATGGTTTCCATGCACTGGCATCATGACACAGACATCGCCTGACACAGAAAGGGGGACTGTACCGTCCCACTTGGTGGTTGAACTGTACCGTCTCTTTATGGATCTGCAGATCTTGTCTATGATATGGGAATAGGCTGCATGTGCTTTGAAGAGCCCTGCGCTCTAACGCATGGATAGGATACTGCTTCTTTCCTCCAAAACCACTGAAACGTACATATGAGGTCACCTGAGTTTCCCAACCCAGAAACACAGATTTGATGAAAATCCCCCTGGGGAAAAGGGAGGAAGAGAAGGGGCATTCGCCTGTTGGCATTGGGTGGGTCCTGCCACCACAGAGGGATGCATCTCACAGGCTCAAGGGCAGGGCAGGCTGAGCCCACCCAAAGCCTGCAAAGTGTGAGGCAAAGCTGGGCACATGATAACAGAGGTGCACCCCAACCATGGGCAAAAGAGACAAAGTGGATGGGTTATTACTGTGATCTGAAACCAAGTTGGAAATAAAGAAAATTCCTCTGCAGTAATTATGCAGTGGTCCAAAACCCTTGTATAATACTGCTGCATTCATTCAGTGCATTTTTTTCCTAAGTAACTGCTGCTTTTTCCAGAATCACAGATTGGAAGTGCTTGGATGGGACCTCTGAAGATCATCTAGGCCAACCCCCCTGCTAGAGCAGGATCACCTAGAGAAGATCACACAGGAACACATCCAGATGGGTTTTGAATGTTTCCAGAGAAGGAGACTCCACAACCTCTCTGGGTGGCCTGTTCCAGTGCTCTGTCATCCTCACAGTAAAGTTTTTCCTCAAGTTTAAGTTGAACCTCCTGTGTACTAGTTTGTGACCATTGCCCCTTACCCTGTTGTTGGGCACAATCAAGAAGAGTTTGGTCCTATTCTCCTAACACCTGCCCTTTATATATTTATAAGCATTAATGAGATCCCTCCTTAGTCTCTCCTCCAGGCTAAACAGACCCAGCTCTCTCAGCCTCTTCTCATATGGGAGATGCTCCAGTCCCCTCATCATCTCAGTGGCTCTGCACTGGACTCTCTCCAGTAGTTTCTTGTTCTTCTTGAACTGGGGACCCCAGAATTGAATGCAGTATTCCAAATGTGGCCTCATGACGGCAGAGTAGAGTGGGAGGAGAACCTCCCTTGACCTACCAGCTATGCCCTTCTTAACACACCCCAGGATGCCATTGGTCTTGGCCATGAGGGCACATTGCTGCTCATGGTCAGCCTGCTGTCCACCAGGACTACCAGGTCCTTTTCCCCTGAGCTACTCTCCAGCAGGTCAGCCTCTATCCTGTACTGATACATGGGGTTATTCTTCCCCAGATGCAGTACCCTATACTTGCTCTTGCTGAATTTCATTGACTTTCTCCCTGCCCATCTCTCTAGCCTGTCCAGGTCATGCAGGTGCCTGAAGTTCCACACATAGATGCAGTTCCAACGTGCAAAAAAACTCTTCTTACACCTCAAACAATGTGTAGGGGAGCTGCTCCAGTCGTGTGGAATGGGGTAGGGGGCCACTCATGTCACCTGTGTTGGGCACCCAAGAACTGGACTCAGTTATCTGTATGTACGTCCCTAGGGCTTTTTCAGATGTCCTAAAGGTTTCCTGCCTCAACAGCATAGAAACCATCAGGATACCTTTAATGGAACTAGAAACTACTTTTTAGGCAAGCAAAGCCATAATAAATGCCATGTACCCAGCCAGAGTTATCTAGAGCCAGTCAATGGTGGGAGAAGAATTTGTCCCACGCTCGTTTAAGTGTCTGACACAAGCAGCAGGAGCAGCTGTGAGAGGTGTGGGGGTGTCCCACCCCCACTATTTAGCACTCACTCTTTACTACAGAGACAAAACAGTCAGCTTTGGAGTGTAAACATTTTGCAAGAGCAAAGTTAAGTGAGATGAGCCCCACACATTTTTTTCAAAAGCAAAAATAGGAGTCTGTATATAAACCAGTGTAACATTAGCACACAGATTGACAGAGGGAGGCTAATAGCAAATGCAAAACTTTTCCTCATGTTAGCAAGCAGCATAAAACATACATAATTTAACTGACTTTCAATTTCAGTGAAAGTTTATGGGTAGAGAGTAGACTACTGATAATGAAATACCTTGATCTGTTCATCTCTTGAAGTCAAATGTCTTAGCCTTCACAGTAAGGAAAGGCTGCTGATTGTATATACTTGAATTAAATAAGGAAGCCCCTGTCCCTGATGTTAGAAAAGACTCTATCAAGGTAACAATAATGTTTGGAACATCATGTGATGTTGTATATTTTGATGCCATATCTAAACAGGAAATTTGAAAATTACGATGGTGTTTTATATGACTCAGTCTAAAGGTGGTTTGAAAAAATGAGTAGTGATATTCAATACCTGAATTACTGTATTATTTCTGTACTTGTATTACAAGATATTCTCATAGTCAATTTTTTTAACAAATTAACAGGTGAACATTAAGCAGAAGTATTAGAATATACTTAAGAGTCTTGATATCATAAGGGAAGCTACAATGTACGAAATTCAAATTACACTTAATTACAATGGAGAACAAAATCTCTAAGCTTGTAAATAATTTATTTAGATACGTATTTTAAAACTAACAAGGACCTGCCTGTTTAATAATTTCATAAAACAGTTTAAAATATGAGAAAATTCTCAACTAGACAGAAATATTAGTATATACCATTCTTCAAAACAGTTTAAAATCATCAAAATCCTATATAACATGTTAAAAAAATCTGCTTAACTTTAAAAGCTTTTCTGCATTGAATGTGGTGGTGTATATTATATCAGTCAGAAATGATCAGATCCAATTAGGGCACCAAGTGATAATCCAGTTGCCAGTCTGCCAAGAAACAGCCTGGGACCCAGTAACATTTTATGGGAGTGGGCGAGTTCTGTGCTGGAGGAGGAATTTCACAGCTTTGCAGCTGTTTCCCTCATGTTTGACTGAAAATGCATGGACTGCACTACACAAACCCACAGCTGTAGCCACCTCTGAGCTCTTCACTTTCTTCCCCCTCCTTTCCGGTAACCTATGTCTGGTTTTTTTCACTCCATATGTATCTGCCTTCAGCAAGAATTCTGCAATCCAAACTACATCCTCATCGCAGTTATGCAAACTCCAGCCCAACTCAGTCCTTGGCTTTATCAAATCCTGTGTTGTCAACTCTGGAGAGTTTCTCATGAGCTCCATGGCGTGATGCTTTTCTGTAAAGCCTCTCCTTATGAAAAGAGCTACAAATGTCACAATGTAATTTTTCATCCTTTAGTTTATTTTTGTATGATCATAGATGCAAAGAATATGCACAAAGTGTGATTTTAGGTGCTGACAGGCTCAGAAGAGGCTGAGAAAAACAGAAAGCAAAATAAAAGGGATTTCCTTAATTTTAAGATTTCAAGATCTTAAAGCCAATCTCACAATTTTTGAGACACAATTTTTGAATGTTTGACATTAGCAAAACAAGAAACATCCAAATCTGCTGGCTGCCAGCTTTCCAGGCTGAAGCAGTTATCCTGCTCTGCATTGCCATGAGGGAAACAAAGATTTATGTTCATTTTGGGGTATGTCTGTACAGTTACACGACTGAATCTTGACTGCGAGCCAACTCTTGACATACTTGCTAGTACGTTCCATCTACATTCAAGCCAAACAGCGCTCATCAGGGTGGCTACAGTACGGTAGAGGGTGTGAGCTGGAAACTGCAAACAACACTTCAAGGTGTGAATGAAGAGCAGCCTTTATTTCTCCTCAGCAGGGCTTGACTGTGAGAATGCTTCTGGTTTGCTTCAAGGCAAAGGCATATCCACAAACATGGCAAGGGCAGTTCAAGTGAACCTTTCTGTGCTGCACTGGAGCAGTGAGAATGGGCTCATGGAGTTGAGTAGTGCCAAGAGCCAGTATGCATGGTGAGATCATCCCAGCTACACATCCCATGGGAGAGCTGGGAGCTCAGCATGACTGCTCCCATGCCACATCAGTCCTGTGGGATAGGTCTTAAACTAACCTGGACCTCTTTGCTTTGCAGGAGCCAAGGCAGCCTATGGGTGGCTGAGACTGATTTAGGGAGCTGTTTGCTCCCAGGGTCCAGGTGATTGTAATCTACCTCAAACTGATGCTTTACCCCCACCCTGCACAAGCCATCAGGGTGAGGGAGTGCACACTGCTGGCAGCTCTCTTGCCCAGTGCTGCTGCCTCTCAGTTGTGGGGCTGGTGTGTTCCCGTAAGTGGTCACACTGGGACAAAGTAGATAAAAAGTCATCGCACAATCACTGAATATCAGCTGGAACAAATTGTTTGCCAGCAGCACAGAGCAGTTCCCTGTACTGTCGCAAAGCAATAACTGATGGTTGGGCTTCCATGAAGGAAGCAAGCTGGAACCCAAATTAGCACTGCTACCCTGAAACAGACTTGAAGCTTTTACACCTCTCTGAGCCTGTCAGGGCTGTATCACACCAATGACTTGTGGAGATCCCAAGACAACCAAAAAACCTAGATTTTTCTTCTCTCTCAGAGCCGAAGAGTCTTCTTGCTTTTTTACTATTGCATCCTACCTCACTGAATACCTATGAGTGTCTGGTTCCTGAGAGCAATCTCAGGAGCATACAAAATTGCTCATAGCCCTTTGCTATGTGGAATAGGAGGTGTACAAAATAGGAGAGCAGGAGACAGAAAGGTACCTCAGTGTGTGGCTCCTCCTGTTCTTTTCCATTAATTGGCTAAGCTCTATCCTAAAAGTTGTGGGTTGTGGTTTTTTCTTTTTTAACATCTTTTTGCTTACTGTTCCAGAAATTCATTGCTCTGAGGGCTTGAATCCTTTTTTCTAATTTGCAGCTTACATGTATTCATGACCAATTTATATCCCTGAGGTGTGTGTCCACAATAAGCAGATCCACTGTTTTTTCGGGTGTGCACTACTTGAAGGCATTTAGAGGAACCCTGATCATAACTCCTTTCCCAGGCTTCCCTTTACTAGGTTAAGTCAACATTTGTTAGCATCCTCCTACCTGTTAGTATTGCTATTCTTTCCCTAGCTTGCCTCTGAGCCTCTTCCAATTTGATTTAATCTTTCTTGAATATGGGTGATGAGACTTATATACTTTATCCTTCAAAGGCCTTCTATAAAGGCACTGATAACTTCACTCTCTCTACTGGAGCTGCCTTGCTTGATATGTCCTAAGATAGCATTTTACCTTTTACA
The DNA here is from genome assembly GCF_000695765.1 of Mesitornis unicolor. NCBI lineage: Eukaryota > Metazoa > Chordata > Aves > Mesitornithiformes > Mesitornithidae > Mesitornis > Mesitornis unicolor. The sequence goes on along the minus strand of NW_010178266.1, from coordinate 5,698 downwards.
CAGCTGTATTACATCAATGCCTCAGAAGCATCCTACAACTAATAAACAACCTTTGTTTTTCCCTCATTTTACCGTCTCCAAAAAGTAATTACTGAAACTGTGCTTATTTCTGCAAATGCCTGACTCTATATTTGTACTATTAAATTTCATGCCAGTCTTTCAGCATCTCCTTTGGATGAAAGGCACCCATCTGCAGTTATTCACTAGGGTTTTACCAGTTTGCAGAATGTGCTTGCTGTGTCTGCATGCCCCTCTGCTCCTTAGGAACTGTTTTTTCCCTGGCTTTAATCAGTGGAGGCCACCAGCTTTCTCCCCACATACCCTTCACAGTTCCCACTCTGCAGTAGAAATAGCATTTCCAGTAGCTGCAGTGCAGGAATTGCCTCCCTGGTGAAATAGAAATGCATGAATAGGCATGAAAGGTGAACCTTGCAACCTAAAGCTCTTAAAGATCCTGAAAAATGCTTGAAAATTTAAATGTAACTATGTATATTTAGCTTTAATTAATACCTTAACCGTATTTAAGGTATAAGTTACGATCTGTTATTACTTGTGGTTTCTCTGTGACCTTAGCTGCTATTGATCAGAAAGCCAATAATTCCAGTTCTGATTCTGTCTTGTCAGACCTGGCAATAAAAATATTTTGGCACCTTTAATTCAAATTTATAAATTATGTAAGCAGAATGCCCCTTACTCCCATGCTCTTGTTATTCCATACATGTCTCTGTATTGATGGTAGATCTGTCCATCATTAAATAAGCAGAAGATATTCTTCCTGTAGGTCATTTTCTTTCAGATCATTAACTCCATTATCTAGTCATCTGTCTCTCTGCAAATTTAAAAAACATTGATTGAATCTATTTCGGTGTTACCACACATCCATTTCAATTGTTTCAATAAAATACCACAACATATTAAAAAATGCCTCAGATTATGGGGCAACAGAGCTTCGAGACATAGGCAAGACTTTTACACCTATTGAAGACTATTGGCCACTATTATGCCAGCTATGGTCTCCCAGTGATTTACTATTAAATCCATACTGCAGGTTTAACTGGATGAACTGTTCTACATTCACTCATACTACATTTTAGACCTTTTAGAATGCCTAAACCTAGCTCTTTAAAAAAATCTTTTATATCCTTCTTAATAAAAAGCAACTGAAAGAGTCCTGTATAAATAAACATGATAATTAACAAAATACTTAAGTAAGCAGTATTATTCACACTGCTGCAAGACCAAAAGAAATCTTAATGGAGAAGACAAGAGAATTTATTATTTTATCAGCTACAAAGCTCGCCTTTCTTTTCTAAAATACAGACCCAGAAACTCTTCATGTCAATACAGAAACATCTCCATTGTCACTACTCTTGTCCATTAAGTCAATCTGTTTCTAAACAGTTGCAGTTCCATTCGCTTGATACCACTGCTTTTGAAGTGATCCCTTTTGCACATGCCCACTTCTAAAATATCATGGAGTTCCAAAGTTGCTGGGCATTCAATACTAGGTGTTTAAAAATCTTTAGCTTTTTCAAACATATTATTGTCAGTAGATGCTATTTTTTCAAGAAATGGGAAAGTTAAAGTAAAATTCAACTTCAGTTGTACAGAGATGGTTTGGGTTTTTTATTCTACAAAAGACAATTACTAGAGTCTTTGTTCCTCAACTCCATCACAGACCACCCAAACTACAGAAAGTTATCTATCAGCTCCAGTCAGTGGAGGAAGGCAGCCTGCTCTGGATGCCAGTGATCTCCAGAGAGCAACATGGCCAAATTCATATCATTCCTGTTCACCAAAGGATTTAAACTGGAAATATTCTTGCTAATTATTATAATTTTTTCTTACTGTAACTACCACCAGCATTTCTGAAGAGAACTGACATTATGTAAAGCGTGAAAATATATTAACAAGTTGTTAGAGGGAGAGGAAGATAAAGAAACTTCATAAGACAGTTGGCTTCCAATCAGATTAGCTGTCAAGAGTATTAAATTAAAAAATAATCTGAAGACCCTTAGTTTTACCTTGAAGACATACTCTGTTTCTTCTTTTGAACAAAAATTCGGCACAAAGGAAGATACCTTTACTGTAAGTAAAGCTTTTAGTAAATAAAATAAGGCAGTGCAATAGAAGGGATTTAAGGTGCAGTAAAAAGAACTACCTATCTCAATGCCAAAACAGCATTTAAAAAAAAATGGAAGCAAAAATACTTTAATTAACTTAGTAACTGTTACGTCCTGCTCTTTGGACCATATCACTAACAGAAAAATCTTGCTATCAATATTTCATTAGTAAATCTGCTATTATAAAATGAACCAGTATATATTTTTTCTCTAATTGTAGAACATGTTTTTGCAGTGATATCAATAGTTGAAAAAACATATGTACTGGGAAGAACAAACACATCTGACCAGAAATAAATACATACAATTTAATTGTGATAATTGAGTGAGGCAGCTTAGTAAGTCCAAAGAAAACTATCCCCATAGCTACTTTAATTATTGAATTCTTACATATGTGGGCATAAGATTGGTGAAATATAATATCCACCCAAAAGATATACTTATCATATTTCTTGAACAGTTTTATCCTAGAAAAATTGAGTCTGGTGCCTTTAAATACAACTCCTTTGGAGATTCCTAAGAATGTAGAGGACTTTCCAAAAATGTCATTTGTAAAGGGTTTGTTTTTGGTTTTTTCTGTTGTGAGTGCAGTGCTGCCAAATATTTTTACCACTAAAGAAATGCTATTTCAGCTGCATCTGAGTAGAGTAATAGTGGTAGCTAATGGCCTATTCAGTTAATCATAGTTATTCACTCCCTGGAAATGCAGCAGAATATAATAAATGTTTTGTTTTCTTTGTGGAGTCTTAAATTGCAGGCATTATATAATACCCATGATATATAACCTATCAGTACGAATACAAACTGAATCCAAAACCACTCCACTAAAATAATTCTAATATTTGAAGCTTCCAAAGAAAGAAAAAAGCTGTTGTTACCCACAGAGCTATCGAAATAGCACTGATAGCAGGGTAAGAAATGGCTATAAAGTAAGTTCTGGTTTAACTAAATGTGGCTATTTGTCATCCATTTACAGAGGTCTGAAATAACTATTACAGAACATTTTTTAAGCAAAAAAAACAAGAAACCTGTTCA
>NW_010178266.1:0-2509 GCF_000695765.1 Mesitornis unicolor | reverse complement strand
GAACCGCATACATCCATTCCTAAAGACAAAAAAAGGCCGCAGATGTAGGGTTGCAGTTTGGCCCATAAGAGACAGATCAACCATGAAGTATTGTCTCTAAGACCAATGCTTTCACTGGGTGTTCTACCAATATAGGATTTATCTTGTTCACCCTTTTTTTAATATTCACTTAGGTTGTAGAATTCCCTGTCAGACTTAGCCCTCTTCTATTCTCTGGTCAGAGAAGATCATATTTATTATGCTGTGTGTTGACTACATGTCACAAGGGTGTTAGGTTGTAGCTGGTTGTACCTCATCTCTGTGGTTGCCACTACACTGATGAGGCACAGAATCCCTTGTAGTTTATTCAGGAAGTTTCCTTCAGATGTATTTTAAAAAGCTGCAGAATACATTTTAAAAAAATGTTAGGCTTCCAAGGTCAGAGAAGGCTCTGTTTTTCAGTTGCAATTGCTTTGCAGAGAGGATTAGGTTACTAGCTCATAAAAACATTTCCCTGGCTACTTCAAGGAGTGAAGACAACCTCTGTGACAGCCTTCTCTTGGCTTCCTGGATGGAAGAACTCATGAAAGCATACAAAAACGCAAAAGGCTTTCAAAATTAGAATACAGACAAAATTTGGTATTAAACATCTCTTTTATTTCTCTTAGTGAAAAAGATACTGAGGTGTTTGCTGAATAAATAATCTGACAGGCCTAAAAGTGACAAAAGACATTGCACAGGCAGTGGTGTTCTAGCTTTTAGTTTTGTGGAACAACTGTTAAAAATAAACTGAAAATCAAATGAAAGTGATTATAAAACAAGAGATTTCATGATTCCTAGGAAACGAAGAGCAAATAAATGCCAGGAAAGCACAGGGAATGCAGCTGCAGCCAGCTCTAGAGACTAATCCAGGCTGCCCCCAGGGAAAGGCCCCAAGGGTCGAAGAGTTCGGATGAGAGGACAAGTTTACAGAAGAGCAGCACTAAAGGCACAGTAGCCAATTAACCCAGTGCAAAGTAAGCAAGCAGTATGCTATACCAGGAGACGTTTAACTACCTTAAAGTCCCAAAGGAGTAATTTAAAAGGTATAATCTCTGTCTGAGAGAATACTGCTGCCATCACCTAGAGCTCTGCACAGCCTAATTTAGCATCTGAGTGTTGCCTTTGGTGGCTAAAATGTAAAGAAACTTTGGGTTGTATGCTGTCACAGTGACAAGCAGAGAAAAGTTTGACTACATCTTAAAGTATAACTGCTGCTTGCTCACCAGAGAGGTGGGCACAAACAGACAAAGACCCTTCATCAGGCTTCTCAAAACAAGCTAGTTATAATTCTGACGCCTGTATATTTGAGGATCTGGTTCTTTGGTGATGAAAGAGATTTGTAAAATCTGATGTGAAATAAAACTGGGTGAAATGGAAAGTAGTTTACAAGATTGGATTACAATTCACAATGATTGCAGTCATTTGGCTAAATGATCTGAAATTAATGCATTAGATCTACAAAGTGCAAATTACCATAGAAGGATAACTCAAGTGCACAAGCATAGAAAGAAGACTTGCTAGGCAACCGTACTGCAAAAAGGATCTGCAGTGGAGTTCTAGCGGTCTATAAGCAAATTATAAATCAGGATGATATCCAGTTGCAGAAAAAGGCAGCTTGATATATATTCATAGTAATTCTGTAAGCAAATCAAGCAATTATTCTTCCCCTACCAGCAGTGGTAAGGCCCTGAGACTGCATTACTGTGTCCAGCTCTGCCTGCCAGGCTGTCGGAGGAAGGAGACAGTTGGAGGGAGTCCAGGTAAAACCCATAGAAAATGATCACAGATGTAGAACAAGGGAAGGCTGAAGGAATTAGATTGTTTAGTCTAGAAAAAGTGAAGACTGAGAGAAGACATGATAACATATTTAAAATCTGTAAAAGCTTGTTATGAAAAGACGACGGTGACTAATTACTCTCAACGTCCATCATGTGGAAGACAAGACTTAGTATGCAGCTGCAGAGAAAAGCATTCTAACACAAGGACAGTCAGCCTGGCAGCAGGTTATCTACAGGTATTACTTTGTAATGCTGTCATGGAAAGCGAAGGGAGCAGTTGAGACAAACACCTGTCAAGATGAGGGGAGGTCTGCTTGATCCTCCTCAAAAGCAGGTGAACAGCTCAGGTGATCCTATGTGAGATCCAGTCCAGACTTACACCTCATGCTCTGCCACAGAAACAAGGCACAGATCAGAGCTTTCCATCAAAGAGACTAAATACCACGATGCACATGACTGTTATTTGTCTTGAGATGCTTGTCAGGAAGGACAGAGCCTGCAGGACAAAGGATGGATCTCCCAAATCTGTTCAGCTAATTAATTCAACTGGCTGGAAGTAGCACAGAGCACCCACTCAAGTCACTCCTGCATGCTGTTTTACTTGTTTAACATGCTTATGCCCAGTTGGACCTTTATTTACTCCAGCCCTTTTCACTGGTTTACACAGACTGATAGAGAGTAATTACAGAATCACAGAATGTTAGGGATTG
>NW_010178265.1:34907-37181 GCF_000695765.1 Mesitornis unicolor | reverse complement strand
GGAGCCTGGAGGTGAAGTACACCAAGGTGAGCTTGGCGAGGGGAGGTGGGCAGTGGGGCTTCGTCGCAGCATCACTGACGCTCAGTGGAGTCTGGGTGGTGGTGAAGTGTTATTCTTTTAATATAATTTTTTTTCCCCTCCTCGTCATTTTTCTTATTGTTTTTTATTCCTCCTGCTGCCTTAGACAGTAGTTTTACGGGAGTGTAAAGGCAGTTGAGTGACTGGAGCATGCAAACAACTGTGGCATTTTTAGGGAACCTGCAGTTGCCTCAAGCCCTAAAGTCCAAGAAACCAACTTTTTTCATTTTTTCCCTTCTTTTTTTCTTTTTTTAAATAAAATATTTGTGGTGCAGCCCCAGGTGCCCACTGGCATCGCTCCCTGGCTGTGCGGCAGGTGCCGATCAGCGGCAGGCCCGCTGTGCGAGGGCTGTGGTGCCACGCTGGGCTGTCCCTTCCCGATCACCCTGACGGCCATCTTCCCAAGCGCCCTGTGCAGCTCTTACAAACTCGCCTGGTAAATGCCTTTAGCATCATGTTAGCGCTCAGTGAAATCCGATTTGGATGGGGTGAGCCTGGGCAGAGGTGAGAAGGGATTTATCAGCGAGGAAGCTGCTTGTCTGGGTTTCGTTCGGTTGTCCTTGACCTGCTGTGAAGCTCCCCTGCGGTGGGGTGGGGCCCTGCTGGGAGAGGGTACAGTGCCAGGGGTTGGTTTTGGGTCCTGGTGAATGCAGGGAGTGTGAAGAAGGGCGAGCGTCTTGCAGGACTGGGCCTTGTGAAAGGGCTCTGTGATGGGACTGGGGCCACCCCGCAGCTCCCAAAGAGGAATGATGTTCATGCACCTCTTGTTGGTGGCTCACAGTCCCAATAGAGCTCCTCCATGGCTTCCCTGCAGGATGAGGAGTCAGGCAGCCCACCCACACAAACACTCACCTCTCCACTCTCCATCCAGCTTCCCTTTAAATAGTCGCTCCCAACCTCTTGGATTTAACTGAAGGCTCCTGAGCCTGATAACTTGGTCCATCAGAGGTGAGGCTGGCTTTGGTGCAATGCTGAGCACTGCAGCAGAAATCCCTGCTCCGTAACGCAGCCGCAGCTCTGCGATAGCTGAGTCGCTTTTTGTTCCGCAACAGCCTGACCTGCTGTCTTGCGCAGTGCAGAAAATATCCCGGCTGGTTACGCTGCTAGACAGCCTTGACTGCCATAATTTGAACTATGTGGCTGGACTAAAAGAGTTGGAGGGCTGAATGAGCGTATTAATTACTGCTACATTTCTCCATTAAGTATTAAAAAAAAGAAAAGCAGAACTTGAAGTTCATTCTCTTGCAGTGAGAAGATGGAGTAAACAGCGATAGCTTGTCCAGTGAGGTGTTGATTTGAATTACACATCTGAAGTACTCAAACAGATTAGCAATTAGTAGTAATCACCAGACTAGATTAATTTTTAACATCCCAAATTTATCTACTTTTTCTTTGTAAGATAAACTTGTCATTTAGCAGCAAATTGGATCTGCAGCTGCTGATTGCAGAATGGCGTAATGCTGCACAAACAGCTCTTTCCTGTGTCCAAAATGGACACGGCCATTAGAGTTCTTAAACATCCAAATGTTCTGGTTTTTGTTATTTTTATTGTTGTGAACACTTTAAAATACTCCTTTGGGATCTGATCCTGCAGCCATGTATGTTTTAAAACACGTGTTTTTATTCTCCAGAGTTTTCCCAGAAACTCTGTGTACTAAAGGTATCAAGGTAGTCTCTTAAAAGTGGAAACCAATGTTAATTAAAAGTGTTAATTTGACATTTGATCAGATGCTCTCGATGTATCTGAGAAAATAATGAGCAGCAGTCAGTTTTCATAAAACTGCGAGGGGTTTTCTACAAGCTTTGAGTTTCACCAGATGTTTACAGCTGACGGCACACTTTCCTCCGCTTAGCGGAGATTTTTATTTTCTACCAGTTTTGGGGCTGGGGGAGAGGAAAAATTTTCAACAAAGATCTTACTTATAGAGCAGCTTCATGCCTGTCACGGCTGTGTGATGGAAGTGATCTGTCCACGATCCCATGTCCCAAATCCTGGCTATGAAGCATGAACGGCTGGTACGCTCTTCTGTTTGATTTCAACTCCTGGCACCAAAAAACTCGGGCTATGTGGTGTGATTCCCAGAATGATGCCAGCATATATGTTACATTTAGAACAGCCTGGTCCTGTCACTCTCGTGTTTTACTACTACTTAGTAGTAAACATCGCTTTCCCATCCCAACCCTTTCACACAGAAT
>NW_010178265.1:23109-34876 GCF_000695765.1 Mesitornis unicolor | reverse complement strand
TGCCGAGGAAAAAACCGGTATCCTTCCCCAGTTTGTGAGCATATACCTGATGCTGTAATTTTACAGTTCCTGTCACCCACATTTATAATGTGACTTTCTTCAAACAAAGGAAAAGTCATTTAAAATATGTAAAGTTAATTGTGTAAGTTAAAATGTGTAAATATTAAAATGCAGCACTTGGATAGTAGAGGTAGTTTGGCATCAAGTGAGTTGATATTTCTGACACTGTATCTTTTCTTGTGACTTCACTTGGCAACTTTTTTGGCCAAGTTTTCTTTTTCTCAGCCTGTCTGAAACAGGTGGGTCCAAAAGTGCAGCTTCTACGCCAGTTCCATCTCTGATGCTTTTTGCAGAAATAGTCAGGAGAAACTCCTTTCAGGAAAAAAGCTGCTCAAGGAAAGAAAACTATGACCCAAAGCAGTGGGAATTCCAAATATAAGGGATGCAACATTAATCTCCTGGTGGTGTGTGGAGACTCATAAACAAGATTGCAAATGTGGATGACTTCCAAGTAAAAGTACTAGCTTACAGCCACTAGCAGGCTACTAATAAAGATTACTTCATCTAATCTTACTTCAAGTATATTTATAAAATATAACACTGCCAAGTTAGATCACAGTGTGGATAAGATGCATGTTGAATCAATTAATTGTATATAGGTATTCATGTTCTGTTTACAGTGAGCAACAACACTCTCGTATTTAATGCATTTTCAGTTACGCAACACTGGGACTGTTTGTTCTTGCTCTGGATATGCAATATTTTGAAACACTTAAATCTTGTCACAGACGACTCCAAGTGACGTGGGAGGCTTGATCCAGCCTGTGACAAGGCATGGTGGGGTAGAACTGAGCCAGTACTTACCCTCCTCTGGTCACTGCTTGGGGGGGTAATTCATGGAAGTAGCCCAGGGCAGGATACAAACAACCAAGTGATATTGTACGCTGACATTTCATTTGTAGCGCGTAACAAGGGGCTCCTTTTGCCTGAACCATACAAGTTTCTCTTGGTGTCTGCTTGCTGTTCCCATGGAGATGTATTTCAAAAACTGTCTGTTTCTCATTGCCAAATTATGGTGTTTTACTGTGTGGGCCCTATCCTCTGTCTTCCTCTTGTTCAAAACTAACTGGGTGCATGAAGTCTTTTCCCTCTGTTCCCTGGCTCAGGTTCTAGTTTGAATAAATGCTGTCTGTATCACAAACAGTCTCCCAGGGAGAGAGACCGAAACAGGCTTGACTCTGCTGTCAATGGAAATTGAAGAGCCTCAGGACCTTTGAGTAGTACTTGTGGTTTTTTGCATTGTCTGCATCAGTTGTTTTTTTACTTTTTCCTTTCTCTTCCCCATCCCGCTCCTCTTGCTCTCTCTTCAGATATTTATTAACAATGAATGGCATGAGTCTACAAGTGGAAAGAAGTTCCCCACCTACAACCCTTCAACGCTGGAGAAAATTTGTGACATTGAGGAAGGAGACAAGGTAAGTGTTAAGGATGTCCCTTGGAAACTATCTTTTGTAGGGAAGGAACTGCCTGCTGAAAACTATCAGAGAAATTAGTTTCAGCATCTTTCTTGTGTTATACTGGAAGGAAACAGCCAGTCTGAGGAAAGAGCAATGATGGTGTATATACATGTCTGACAGAACTTGGGCCCCGTGTTGGGAGTTGTTTATACACAAGCTGCATGGCAGCCTGCTGGAGATACTGAACTGAAACTTGCCCTTTTTAAACCACAATAAACAAAGAACCTGAGCGCTTGGGAGAATTTAAGCTCAGACATGCAAACACTGCCTACTTTGTTAGAGATGTGGTGCTGCTTTTCCAACCGGTATCATGGGTTCTGGACTCCTGCACAGATGTGTCAACTCTCAGTTGAAACCAAATTGGTATTTCTCAAGAACTTGGGTAGTCCCTGGCCCTGGTGTGCTGTAGAGTAGCCTGGGACATAACTGCTTGGGTTTGTTCCTCACCTCAGACTGTTACCAATCAAATGTGACACTTTTTGTCCAAAACAGCTCATCACGTATGGGCCAACTGGCCTGGTCTACGGGAAAGAGCTGGCCCAAGAGCTGGCTTTTTCCAGTATGTCATGGGAAGGTGATTCACAACTGCTCTGCTGTACCAGGGCTTTGGCAGCTCATTGCTGTGGACAGTAAATGATGGGCAGGGTGGGCATTTCTACATCAACTGGGGTATCTTTTTCTTGGTATCTAAGCTTGCCCAACACTTGTGAGGCTCAGTGTCTGGTTTCCAGCCAGGTAACTGCCTTGGGGATCCTTTCCTAGTAGGAGTTGAGCAGGGGCAGTGTGTTTTCTGGTATTACACTGTGTAGAACCTGACCCTTCTGAAGGTGGGAGCAAACTTGCATGGCAATACAAAGCTCCAGCCTGCACGCAAATAGTGTATAAGGTAAGCATTCTTTCTGGATGGCACTAAAGCAGCTTCTCATGAGACCTGTTGCCATGAGGAATCTGTGTGTTCACGGGGCAATTGCAGAATGAGGCAGAATCAAAATATTATTTGTAATTCCTCTGTACTAATTTGGTAGGACACAACTGTGCTTAACTGCAGTGGCATGTAAACAGTGGAGTTGAAGCTAACTCTGATGCAACTGTATTTTGCCAGGCAGAAACCATGACATTGCTATTGTTCCCTGAGCTAAGTGTCTCCTCAAGCGGTTACAGAGCATTACATGAGTATTTCAAGCCTGCTTCTTAATGACTTGGTTAAAGAAAATTGTTATGAGGCACTAAAAGGCCAGTTTTGCAGCTTGCCTCCTTGAGACTTGTCCCTGTCTGAATTCAAGGATAGCTTTTAGCTTCCAGTTTGCAGGAGAGCCCTTTCCTTGGGGCCAGTCAGTGGAGCCCTCTGCCCGTGGTTACTCGGCACAGGTGGCTGACTCCTTGGTACCTAGAATAATTGCAGACATTAATGTAAGGTAGCTGCACCTGGGGTGCTGAAAGCTTCTTCTTCCACCCTTTTACTTCATACTTTTAAAATATATATATAATTTTTGCTCTATGTAGGTTTTTGTGAGGAACTGAGTGGAGTTAGACATGGATCTGGATTAGTCAGAAGGCAGAGTCATGGGTAAGAAGCATCCCAAACTGGCTGTCTGGCTACTGGTAGTACTTGGTTGTGCTGGTCAGTACCACCCCAGGGGTGGCTGTTCCTGGTACTGGCTCTGGCTTCAGCTGTGCTGTGCCAGGGCTGGCTCTGCCTTCACAGCAGCCTGGGAGCAGGACTGTGCTTCCCCAACCCTGAACACAAACCTGCCCCTCCCTACCCGTGCAGAGTGTGTTTTGCTTAGCCTGCACATGAGGGGTGGGAATTTGGCAGCTGATAGCTCGGCGATGACAATTTAGTCTGGTGCTGAAACTTGGCCAATGCTTTATGAGGCTAGGAGCAAAGGTTTTGTTGTTTGTTCTTTAGTTACAGAATTTAAGACAGAATTGTCCTTGATGGGAGAGTTGGGGGATAAAGGGAAGTCTTGTGTGGAAAAAAAAGCACTGAAAATAAAATGGAAAAGGCTTCCACTGGATGCTTGGAGGCTTTTAGCCTCCTAAATAATGGCTTAGCGTACAAATGTTTGCTAGGTTGATAACAGGGGAGGAATAACTTTCTTCATTAGACTTCTGCCCCCAGTGAATAGTGCAGTCCCAGAACTTCCACCCTGTCTTGGTGTTACCACATGAGGGCAGAAGTACTTGTGCCATTGCCATTTATCTGGTGCTGCTAAGAACACTTGAAGACGGGCTTTTTTTCTTCTGGTAGCTTGCTAACATCCAGCGAAGGCAGAGGGAGAGGTGTGCCTTTCTCAAAGGGGCACCCAGCTCAGCAGGTCTACAACTGTGACTGTCGAGCAGGCTTGATGCCGTGGGACATCTGTCCTGATCATTTCTAAGTAGTTCACTCTCCCATGTGGATCTTTGATGGGTTGTAAGAGGGTTTTGTTCACAGTTATCCTACCCCCTCAGATTGCTGAGGTAAGAGACTGCAGGAATATTATTCCCTGCAACAGACTTGCAATGCCCTCAGTTGGGGGTTTTGGACACTTTGGGCTGTTAGGATGCTGTTTGTGGCTGTTTTGATATTTAGTTCAAAAGTTCAATGCAATGCATGGATGGTTTGCAGGGGAGCAGGTCTGTTCTGAACCTCTTCTAATTGAGAAACTGGCGTGCTCTTGCCTTTCCAAAGAAGTGTGCAGTGGAGGCTTTTCAAGGAAATTAATAAATGAAGTCAAGAAAGACAGTCTCCACTGGGTGTGCTCCATCCGTGGCATGGACGTCTCCTTACTGGCCAAACTGAAGCAGTGTTGTGCACGTCGTGTCTGAAGCAGAGCAAGGCTTTTTTCAGCTGTTCTCTCTACTCACAGAGCCAGTGTGGTGCTGGTCTCCACTGTGGTGATGGTCTCCACTGTGCCCTGCAGCCTGCTGCTGAGGCAGGAGAGAGAAAAAAAGGGGCAGGGTAGAAATGGAGCAGCTATGAGCAGGACTTGATGTTGAGGAGGAAGGTGGAGGAGGTAGCGTAGAACAAAGAACAGTGTGAGTTTGTTCAGGGGAATATGGTATGTGGTTGTGTAACGGGGTTGTATCATAGTGCAAACATCCAGGGTGGGTATGAAGGTTTGCAGGCATTTCTCAACGCTGCAATGCTTGACTTTGCAATCTTAATATTCTCTTAGCAGAGCTTTTTATGTAATACTCGATAAATCTGTATAGCTCAGAACTGAGCACCAGGATGCACAGAGCTCCTCCTCCTTGTGGTTTTCTGTACCATGCTGTGTCCCTGGCACCTTGACAGTTACGAGTCTCTTTGTCACGCATTGTGCCTACCTATTGCAACACGCCTGCAATGAACATGCCATTCAGACTCCCCTAATGCCTAGTCATAACAGGATGGATTAAGAATGGCATTTCAGCCTTCCTGAAGAATTTCCTTGTTTTTGCTGGTCTCTCAGGCCTATTGAGACTGTGCAGGCACACAAGATCTCACTTGGTGGTGCTACCCCTGAGGGTGTTTTGGGAAAGCCTCTTTCCTTGTGTGACAGTGACTGTACTCTCCAAGCCGCTATGTGTACCCTGCATGTCCAAGAAAACAGACAAGAATGAAGACAACTAGAATTTGCAGGAGCTGCAGCAGGGCTCAAGTGCTCCCATGTTTAGAGGATGGAGAAGAGCTGGACGTGCACTGCAGTCCTCTGCCTGCACAGCCATCTCATCCCTGTTTCTGTGAGTGCCAGGGTGGTGGGAAGTCTCCTGGTACCAATGGCATGCTGTGTTGTGGTGTGTGCCACTGCAGACCCAATGCTCTGCACGTTGGTGCTCCCTGCCTGGTCACAGAAGCTAATTAATTGCTGCTAAGGGAAGACTTGTTTAAACCTGACACGCTTCTTGTGTTTCTTTGTCTGCTCTGTCACATTGCCTTCTTTCAGCTTGAGTCTTCATTCCAGCAGGCAGGATGGGGACTACGTAAACGTGCAGCAGCTGATGGTGCCTTCTGGCTTTTGTGATGTGCCAGTTTGAATCCAGATCAACTCAACTGAAGCGAGCCGTTCTGCAGGCCCGTTCTGCCTGTAGGTGATGGCCCCAGGCAGGACACGCCTGCCTGCGCACCTTGGCTGCTCTCTACCTCTGCCTTGCCAGCGCTCTTGCTTGACCAGAGCCATTTTTAACCCCTTCTAACAGCACAAGCTTCTTCCAGGGATTTCCCCATCAGTGTCCTTCCAAAATGGTGGGGTTCTTTTCCTGGCAGTATAGGTCAGACTGTTTTAAAGCTGTCTAATCTTCCTGTGAAGAAAAGGAGCCAAATTTAGTATAAGGTGCCATTTCAGCAGGTGATGGCTTGCTGTTTTCTCCATGAACTTCTGCTGTAAGAAGGCAACATGTCTCCCCATAACATTTTTCTTGATTGAGCACCACACATTTCCCCATGACCTTGTTGGATCAGTGCAGAGACTTACTTCTTAATTGTATCAAGACAAGACTTGACATAAGACATAAATGAGAGTAACTGGTGAAGTGCTATGAGGAATGATCAAGGCCTGAAACCCTCCCTTCTTTCTGACCCCCTTGAGCCACATATTGCGGTGAGGTGCAAGTTCTCCATCAGCTAAAGTGAGGCATGAGCTGTGCCAGACATTACATAGAGCAGAATTCAGTCCAAAGCCAGGGTGAAGTGTGCTTTATGTATGCTTGGGGTACAGTCTTGGCCTCATGGATATTGATGGCTGTGTTCCCATTGACTTCATTGGGTCAGGAGGTTACCCTTGGCTTCAGTTTTTAAATCAATGTATATGGGGAGAAGGGAGGAGTCCAGGGCACACTGTGGCCAGAGCAAATGCATGAAGCTTCTCTAGGGGTAGTAGTGTGGGAGGAGAGGGACTTCATTGCCCACCTGAGTAGTAACTTGGGTAAGCAGAGTTAGGTTTGGTCCAGAGTGTGGTAAAGCAGATGGGAGACAAAGGGAGAGTGGCACCAAGTCTGTGAAGGTGAAATGCCTTTGTCAACAAAACCCTTCCCGTCTGGTAGAAATGTTCTGGAAGTGTGATCTAGGATCCAAGGGAGCTTTTTTAGTGTGTTAACTGTTACTGGTGTGGGTTGCAGTGGGACTGAATGGAGGGATCTGAGCTGTGACTGTTGCCCTGAGTAAAACGGTGATCTCTCTCATGGGGGACTTTCCGTCCCACACTTCTTCAGAGGGGGATGATTCATGCAGGCCAATGGCCTGTCACGCTTAGGGAAGCTGTAATGGGAACAGAATTGGGATCTTGTTTCTCCATCCTCCCCCAGTGTTTCTTACATCCTGTACTGGCAGGAACATGGTTCTGGATTATTTTATAAACAAACCAGTTGCATAAAATTACCCTCGAAAGACCACATTGGTACTCTGACCCCAAGGTTGTTTATCGGCCCTAGCCAAACCCAAAACTTATTGCAGGCTTGGTTCCAAATGCAGGAGTTAAATGGAAGTGGTTTTGTCCGACAACCTGGTTTTAGCCACCACAGCATCATCTAGGAAGCAGCCTGATGGAGTTTCTGTGCCGTTGTCCAGCTCCTTCCTTGTAACCTAAGGTTTTCTTGTGTACGTGGCTGCTCTAGCCTGATGTGGATAACGCGGTGGAAGCAGCGAAGGCAGCGTTCCAGAGGGGCTCTCCGTGGAGACAGATGGATGCCCTAAGCAGAGGACGACTCCTGCACAAGCTGGCTGATCTTCTTGAGCGAGACAGAGTCATCCTGGCAGTAAGTATTGTGATAGGTGAGCAGCGATGAACCAGCAATGGTTGGCTGATAGCTCAGCTCCATCCCTTGGATTTTGCTGCATCCATACCTACCTAATGTGTTTGGGTTTTTTTGTTTACCTCTCCCTTTGTGAAGGGCAGAAGAGTCCATGCAGGAGTCATGGCTTATCTTCCTCTTTCTGCAGGATGATTTTAGGGATCTTAGAAGAAGGCTGTAATTTTTTTTTACAAATGACTTCTCCAAAACTTCAGCTAGTTACTGAAGTGATTACAGATATTAACACTTAAATTTTCAAAGCCATAAACATTTTTAGTTTAACAGTCGTCAATGTCCATTGCCGTCTCCCGGCTCTTATCTTTAAAATAGCAAACAAAACCCCCAAAATAACCAACAAACAAACCCCAAACAACAACAGCAAAAACCAAACAAAATAACCCCAAAGCACTGCAACTGGCGTGGTCCTTCTTTACTACAAAAATGCAAGGGCAGTTTGACTTCTTTGCAAATTGCTTCCCCTAAAATGGGGGTCTGGAAAGAGAATCTTTCTCTGGCTGGATATCATCCAAAGTTTAAAATGTGTGTAAGTGGGAACTGTTTCCTTCCCTACTAAATGTACTGGCTCAGGAAAATCTCTTTATAGCCATGAAGCTGTGTTAACTTGGCCTTCTGCACTGAAGAATTATTGATAATGACTCCCCATCCTGTCCTGAAGTAATCCTTCTGGTGCAGAACAAGGGGAGCAGGACCCACACTAAAATGTGCTGCAGTTGGTAGAAACCTTTAGAATTTACGGGCCTTGGACATCTTTCCAGATCATGCCCACAGATCCTAGCATCTCTTGGCTTAGAGCTGCTGTCAGTCCATTCCTAAGGCCTTGTACCTCAGCACTCACCAGTTCAATGCTGCCCTTTGGCTCTGCTTTTCTTCAGGTGAATGGCATTTAAGACATTTAGTGCTGTTAAATATGTAAGTTCCTGAGCTGATGTCCCACTGAGATCAGTAGGATTTAACATACATGGGCTGTGCTCAGGAGCCTGTACTTGCGTGACTGTTTTGAGCTGGGTCTTTTTCCCCAACACGGTGTCTCTTAAGCACGTGACAGCCTCCAGTTTCAGCTGTGTGTGTGTGTGTGTGTGTGTGTGTGTGTGTGTGTGTGTGTGTGTGTGTGTGTGTGTGTGTGTGTGTGTGTGTGTGTGTGTGTGTGTGTGTGAATACAGTGTGTTCAGTTTCTGCTCACTTTTTGATGTGACTTCAGAGGAACCTCCTTTTTCTATAAACCAAGACATTAATTTCAAGCTTTCTGCTGCCCTTCTGATCTGGGAGGGCTTGTTTGGCATTGTTATTTTCACTGCAGAAAGCCAGCCATAGCTGCCTTGGCTGCATGCTAAGTAATGACTTATAAAAATCAGTCATTTTTGCAGACATTCAGAGCGGATAACAATCCTAGTCATTCCAAGGGGAATGTCTGTTTGAGTGCTGT
This sequence comes from Mesitornis unicolor, assembly GCF_000695765.1. Classification (NCBI taxonomy): domain Eukaryota; kingdom Metazoa; phylum Chordata; class Aves; order Mesitornithiformes; family Mesitornithidae; genus Mesitornis; species Mesitornis unicolor. The sequence continues at coordinate 26,161 of NW_010178265.1, read as the reverse complement.
TTGGACCCTGATGTCTGTGGAAGATGACAGGGTATGACTTCATATGTAAACAAAGATGTTTCAATCTACCAAGGGATAGTACTTCCTTTATGGATGTGCTGGCCATTTGCATCAATATCCCATGTAATGACCTGAGTACAGAACAAAGCATTCCCTGAGCTCATGTCCAGAGCAGTGAGAAGGACACAGGCTGAGCCTGGACTTCATTTGGAGCTGCCCAGCATCAGTGCAGCTTTAGTGAAGCAACTTCTCCCTTGCCTTAGTCTCAGCACAGATCTCAGCCCTAAGAACTCAGTAAAAAATGTGTTTTCTATCATCCTGTGGTCAAAAGAGGCTTTACAGAGGTTGGTTTTAGGGCGATGAAGTAGGAAAAATGGATTTCCAAATAAAAGGAAAGTGAGTCTGACTGATTTCAGTGACAATATATTGAATCCAGAACAGAATCCCTCCATCAGAGGGTCAGTTATTGGGAAATCATGACACTCACATAATTTCTGACCGGTGCCTGAGACCACAGCCACTGTCTGCGGGCTTCTGGAAGATGTGCTTTCACAGCAGTCACTGAACAAAGCAACTTGTGCATGCATCAGCGTTACTGAGTGTAGTCTCCCTTCTACCTTATTTGTATTAACAAACTGGTTCCTTAAATATAAGGGGAGGGAAGGAAACTCCATGTCTGCAGCACAAGGCAAAACAAAATTGAGCAGGAGTTTCTCTAAAAGCTTTTTTAAAGATAAAAACATTGGCTTGTCTGACAGTGCGTGGAATTTGTTTTTTTCAGACTCTGGAGACAATGGACACGGGAAAACCTTTTCTGCAAGCTTATTTCATTGACCTGGAAGGTTGTATAAAAACACTCCGATATTACGCTGGATGGGCTGATAAAATTCAGGGCAGAACTATCCCAGTGGGTAAGTTCCTTCAGACCCAGTTTCAGAGCTGGGATGGGATCAGAAAGGGAGATGCAAGGAAAGGCAGGCTTCTGAAAACCTGCAAAAACAGCCTTGCATTTCCTTTCTGTCTCAAGATGCATTTAAAGTAGATGTGTTTCAAGATTTAAACTAATGGGAGAACAATGTGAATGCCTGGATAGATCTGTGGAAAATAATGGATGGACTCTTCTGTTGCTTTTTTAATTTTTTCGTTAGGTATCACTGAAATGGATCAAAATGCCAGAGTGTGTAAGGACAGAGGTTTCTAGGGAGAATTGTATGAAGGCAGCAGAGCTTATGCTGTCCTAGATGCCACATGGACGTGACAAAGGGTTGATGTGGAAACCACCAGTGCCTTCCACCTCATGGGCATTCCCACATCCCTGGCAGTGCTGGCTCACAGATGTTCAGAGAGATCGTATAGTGCTTTTTCTTAACTTTTATTAAAGAGAATGTTTGAGCCAGTGGGACCCTGTCAAGTTTTCTGAGACTTGCAAAAGGTTTTTCAAAATGTTTCCTAGGCTGCAGAGCCAGAGCAGTCGCACCGCACTGTTGTGCAGGGACAGAGACAACACTTTGGCTCAGCTATAGAAGTTCAAATACAGTTTTGGGGAGAACAGGTTAAGAGAAATGGATGTCCAAGTGGCATGATGAGCAATATGGTGCTCTTCCCTATGAAACCAGGTTTTTGTCAAGAATTAATCTGTAAGGAAAATGTCCTTCCTGCTTTCTCTTTGAAAGAGTATTAGTAGTATTTTAAGATTAATGGTATTACTTTACTCCTAGAGTTTTACCTTTTTATGATTTCTTACTAGAAGAGCAATTCCTGTTACATTGAATATGATTCCTGTACAAAATGGGTTTAAAAACTCTCCCCCTCAGGAAACAAGTGCTTTGCTTCTTTTGGTGAGACACAATCTGAATTAAATTTGTGCTTGCTCTTCAGTGTGGTAGGGAGTTATCCTGCCCTTAGCCTCAACACAGGGAGTTTGCAGAAGGAATTGAACCCCTGGTTTTAAAAGGCTCCACTGTGACCATGAGCAGTGTTTGGCTTTTGAGCTGACACAAGACATTCTTAAACAGATCTTCATCCGCCTGGGATGTCCCAGAGGCATGAGTTAAACTGAAGAGATACAGGGTTCTTTGTGTCATACAGTTTTAGTTCTGTCCCCAACCTGTTAGTGTGCAGTCATGTTACACTTCCTGTACAAGCAAGGATTTTGACTGCTTTGTCTTCCTCTGTCCTTTTGTCTTGCAGATGAAAATTTTGTGTGTTTCACCAGACATGAACCGATGGGTGTCTGTGGAGCCATAACTCCAGTAAGTAGCAGCAATGGTGCCCTGCATGTCCCTTAGAACTGGAAGAAGTGCATCTGCACTCCCCATCTTATACTGCAGCCATTTGCTTCCTAGTTAAGTACAGCTGTCCTGCAGGGAACTCCCATCGCAGTTGCCTGATGTTTTTTCTTGTTTTACCCCCATGCCAATTGCTCTTGGCAACACTGAGTCCTCTGCAGTGGAAGGGTGGGTCCCCTAATCAGATGCTCTGTTCCTCTCTAAGGCTGACACCGGTCACCAGAGACCAGTCAGAGCTGACTCTTGCACTGCTGGGACAACCATCTTGTCATTACGTGTGCTAAATTTTTGCTGCCTAGTGCTGATGCATAGTTTAGAGTTTTAAATAATATCCATTATTAATAACACCTGGCTGTTCTCTGAGCTTTCTGTGATTAAATCTTACTGAATAGAGCTTTATTTTCCTTGAGGTCTCATTCTCTGCTGAGGGGACAGTGTGGCTAGTTCTTGGAATACCTCCAGTTTTAGTGTGTGTTGCTTGCTCTGTTTAAAAAGACAGCCAGGAAGACTTTACAGCTACATAGGAGACACAGTTTGTTCCTGTCTGGTTGTAAAATACTTTGAGTGTGGTATCCTACAGGCCATGAGGCAGATGTTGCTGTGCCAAGATTCTGTGTTTGGATACTTGGATCAATCAGAGTCCATGGAAGATTTTGGGATAGGATTATAGGAGAGACTGAAAGAAATGCACATGGAGTATTGGATTTGCTAGACCCTGGGAATACCAGGTCTGGACCAGTTCCCAAAGATACCTGGGGAAATTC
>NW_010178265.1:0-23078 GCF_000695765.1 Mesitornis unicolor | reverse complement strand
GCAGGAGTGAATTTATGTCTGCAGCGATAAGATGGTATGGTTCACTTAGCAATGTCAGGGTGATGGGAGATGGTCAGTACTAGTTATCAGACATTTGGCTTGATGACTTCTGCAGTTTTTCTAGCTGACCAATGTGACTGCTTGTGAGCAGCTAGAATTTATTACTTCAGATCAAGATATGAGGTTCATCCCATTAATCACTAAGTAAAAGCTATCTGCCTGTCACACTCGGCCACCTTTGGCACTCAGCAATGCTTCGGAAACTAGCCCTTCAAAAGCCTACTGGTAGGATGCTTTGGAAGGCCACTATAAAGGAACACAGTGGGACTTGCAGTATTTCAGGCTGACCCTACATCAGCAATAAATACAATAGAAAGTAGAGAACCAAATTTGACTCAAGTTCAACACTGTGTTAGTAAAAAGGATGATTGGGGTCAACAAAACCATATCTGTCTTTGGTTTACTTAGAACAAATCTCCTTCATTTTTCTTCCCAGTTTGGTCTTTAGCACCAACAGTCTGTGGGTTTGTATATTCCTGCTTGATTTAAAGAGATTCTGTCACTATTCTGCATATGTCTTCCTAGACATATGTCTCCCTAGACCAATTAACAGTCCTCCATTTTTTACTGTGGCTTGACTATATTTAAACCAACGTTCTTAGCAAGTGAACTTCTTAGAAAGTGCAACACATGACTGAACTTTATCCCAAGGTGATGTCACGAGGCAATCGTGGAGTCCTTTACTGTCACTTCCACCAGCCTTTCTGCAACAGAAAGCTCCTAAGAGAGTTATGCCATGCTCTGAAAGTGTAGAGAAGTAGTGTAGGTGTAGATGGCTCAAGCTGCAAAGTCAGGCCTTCAAGGAGGCTTAGGAGAAAAAGACAAGTGGGCAAATTATGGGATGTGGCCATTGGAGAAGATCACTGAAACGAAACAGGTCTGGGAAAGAGGGAAAGGCAAGTTGAAGAATACCACATTTGACTAAATTCTGCTGTGTCTCAGGGCTGCTGGGTTAGAACAGCACTCATCTCTTAAAAGCTACACTGCTAATTTATTTGTAAGTGTGAATTTGTGGATTCCTAACATATTTGGCTTCTTTGTTGATAGCTGAAGGCCCTTGGCTAGAGTCTTGACAAGAAGTCCCCTTACTGTTGGCCTGCTTCCATCATCCCTAAAGCAGCATTAATTATTTTTAATGAAGAAATCTTTTCTGCTGCCAAATGACCTTTCTGCAATTCAGTGTGAGCTAGATTTTCCAGTTCTTGCTTAGGCTCCAAGATCTACAAATACACATGACCATGAAAGAGATTAGCACAGAGGAAACTGATGTGGACTGGTTCCTAATTCCAAATAAGAAAACTAATTGGAATGGAACAATTTACAATTTGAGGGGAGTGTAAGACCTCCCTGGATTTCTATGACTGAACAAGCCACTACAGTTTCCCAGTTATAAACCTGGAATTGAATGATGTTGTCTAACTCCTAACTGCTCAGCCAATACTTAACACTGAAAAATGAGGTTTTCAGTGAGCAGAGCACCCTGTAAATTCCCCCACCTAAGGATGCTGTACAAAAATGATGCATCAGCACACTGCCCCCAACACAATTTCTGTGAGCAGCCAAAATCCTATACAAAGTGTGATCAAACTCCTGTAAAGAATGAGGTCACATCATGCAGAGGTTTGTCCAACTGATGGGATTAGCTTGAGGACTGCCAGCAGTATTTGAGATCTCAGGAGGAAATCAAGGAAGTTATAATTCATAGTCCAGGCGAACACAGTCTTGTAAGCAGATGCTTCTCTTTGTGGCTGTCCTCCCAGTTGCTTCTTTCTCCCTGAGCAGTGTGAAGGTGGGGAAAATGCAATGTGGAGGTGAATATGTGACTGTGCTGGTCTGATCTGACCAGTTTTGTGTTCTTGCAGTGGAACTTCCCATTGCTAATGCTGGTTTGGAAGATGGCACCGGCGCTGTGCTGTGGAAACACTTTGGTTATAAAGCCGGCTGAACAAACTCCTCTCACGTCACTGTACATTGGCTCCCTGATCAAGGAGGTAAGGAAATCTGAACATCCTGTCTAGGTACTGCTCTTGTAAGGTCATAATCAAGACTGTATTTTGAATTGGCTCTGTAGGTTTTAAAGATGTAAAGAACATCTCTCTTACTCACAGAGGAAAGTCAGAACAACCTCTGTCTTCAGTCTCTTCTTACCAAGGCCTTCATGACTGGCAGTGGCTGGCTGGGAGGTAGCAAAGAACTCAAAACCTGTAGGTTTTTCTCCTTTCTCTGTAAGCTGCAGAGAATAAAAACGGTGCTTTTACTTCTCTGCCTTGTCTTCCCCTCTTCCAAATGAGAGAGAGATTACAGCTCAGTTTTATTGGACAACGGGACAAAAAAGAGTGTGATTACACAGCAGTGTTGTGTTTGTACCATTTTTAAGTGGGATAATTCAACCAAAAGGGCTTGCCATGGGAAACAATTCCTCGTAATTTCTGTGGTTCATAGAACAATTTAGCTATGTCTGGCCTATAAAGCCAACTCGATCCTGACATATAAGGAACATCATAGGTTGGGATTTCAAAATGGTGGTTTAGGGCTTGTCGTGTAGCATCTCAGGTGCCCTCAGCTCTATTAATCATACGGAGGTGCTGGGAGGTGCACATTACCTTCCAGCACTGGTCAGTACGTCAGCTTCCCATAGCTATATTTGTGTTCAATTGTGAGGAAAACTAAAAGGGTTGTAGATACACTTATGACTCTCATTTTTTGAGCTGAAATTCTAAGCTGCCTGTTTCTCACAGTTGTCCTTCAAGGCATAAGTGCAATTAGAGCAGAATAATTTTATTTGAAGATGCTCCTTTCTCCACCCAGAATTAGCTGAATTCTTTGCAGTTTTCCAGAAGAATAAGTTAAACCTTTTTTTTTTCCCCTCTTTAAAAGGATGCAGAAGATGTTAACACACAAACCAAGCTATGTGTTAGGTTCAATGAAATAATTTTGGGCCAACCAAAATACTTTGGCTTTCATTTTTTCTGAAAAACAGAAAAAACTTCTTGGCTCAGAGTGACCTGAACCAATTTTTTGCTTCCCTGTGGCTTTGCTGCTGACTTTAAACACTATTGCATGCACAGTTTGACATGTAGTGTTTTCTTGAACACTCATTAGCCAAGACACAAACTCTATTAAACTCACTTTTATCATTGTCACATCCATGGGAGAAATCAGACTGCCCTTCCAATTTATGGAAAGAAAAATTAGGGGAAAAAAAGTCTTCCGAAGATAATTTTTTGCAGGATAGTATATGAGCAATTACTTCAATTTTTCTGTATTAGGAAGGAGCAACTGCATTTATTGAGATTTTATAGTAAAAAGCCACAAAAAAATGAAGTGATCGTTTAATATCCTGCAATTCCACTGTTAGAAAATGCAGGGAAAACAACCTTGTGCAATCAGTAGTAGGGGAGGGCTAGCCTAGAAGAGCATAATCCTTGAAACTCTTGTTTCGGGTTCTAAAACCAGACCAGTAAGTCCCACACTTCTCCTCACACTAGAACTTCACCTCAAGTTTTGCCATTTGACTCTTTTGGCAGAATTACTGGTTGGCTAACCTCGGTTGTAAATGTGGTGGAAACTGGCATAAGCCTGTTACCATCTGCTCTTGTATTCCTGTTTTATTAGCCTCATCATCTAGTGAAGTTTTACTGACTTCTTAATCCCTCTGGCCCCTGAAGAGCCACAAATGTCAACCTTTGTTCAAAACAAACTTTCATTCAGTTACCCCCTGGCTCCAGCTGCACAGCAGTAGCTGGGGGCCAAGTTTGGCCGAAAGACTCACTTTCTTTTGACTTGAAACTGGGACTCCTCCAAGAATTCGTACTGAAACTTGGCATTTCCGAAGCATGGCTGTTAGTTTCACCCACGTCTACTCCAGCTGGTAGCACGCAGCCATGTTACTGGAAAGTCTGGAAAACAGTGTTGTATCTGATATGGGCTCCTCGTCTGCAACTTGCAGTTCTTAATTGCAGAGAATATAGTGCAACTGATTCAAGCTTTCTGAGAACTGAGCTCCAGATCAGCTCCAGAGTGCTCAAAATCTCTCTCTACAGAGCTATGTTTAACCTCTCTTTTAGGTGGGTTTCCCTCCAGGTGTGGTGAACATTGTGCCAGGCTACGGCCCCACAGCTGGAGCTGCTATTTCTACCCATCACAGCATTGATAAAATCGCTTTTACTGGATCAACAAAGGTAGGTGATGGATTTCTCATAAAATACCTGCTGTTCTTTGCATTCTCTTCTAAAACTGTCATCCACGTACGACTGGACCAATGAAACGTCAGTGATTTCTGTATAGCCAACACCATTTTCCGTCATGTTCCATGAGACAAGATTTCTCAGAAGTGTTTGGGATTTGTCTAATTCAGGTATTTGTGCTTGTGATAACCTCCCATCTCTGTAAGCTGGGTTTTGCCAAAATGCCACAGTTCTGCAGAACTGTAAGTAATGGATGCTCTGACCTAAGGTAGGACAGTGCACGGGAGAGGTTGGCAGTGACTTAACATCGTGTCATTGACCTGATGGAGCTTCTGGGCAACTTTGCCTGCTAGTCCTGCCCTGCAAGCGTGTGCAACTGGAAAACATGTCAGTCACAGCCCTGAACAATTCTTCCTCAGCTTTAGTTACTTCTGAGGAACTAGGACTTAAATAAAAACATGGCCCTGTGCCTGAGGCTTCCTCTGCTGACGTGGATGGGATTAACATTTGAGCTTCTTTTGAGACCTGCACAGTAAGGCACCTTCTATTCAGGTTTTTTTTCTGTAAATAGCTACAGCTGCCTTGCTTAGGAGAGGGATTGAAGTGAGACCTCTGCACTATCAGACACCTACAGCAGACCTCTTCTGTACCTGCATGAGAGAAAGGGCCGCATGGCTTGGTCCAGTCCAAGGAATTGAGCACAGCCATGGCATACAGACAAATTTACCTCCAGTAATCACTGCTGCAAATCCTCAAACAAAAGCTTGCTTAGAAAGATGAATGTTTTTCCACTCACTGCTCTAGAGTTTTCTTGTAATATATACACACACCCCCTGAAGAGGGCCAAAGAATAGAAATGCTGACACCAATGGGTACAGTTGAGGCAAATACAGCCTTTTCACATTTAGTTCCTTGAGTAACGTTTTTCTTGCCAAGCATTTGCCAAATTCATCCATTCTTATACCTGTCCTCATAACTGCAGAGTGTAATCTAAATGCATAATGATGACAAATCACCTTGAGTGGTATTCTGGTTGGTAAAGGTAACTCACTGAACCATCAAAAGCTGCTGCATTTACCAACAGTACCATCTAGTGGCTTTGTGCACATGCTGACTGCTTCCCTTTTGCCATAGGAAAAGGTGTATTAATTAAGCCTCTGTTTCTGCTTAGGGATCATGGGAACAAACACGAATGCAATAAAGTAAAAGTTCACAATGAGCTTTTACTCTCTTGATAGTTGGTCTAATCTAGGAGTTTACCCAGATACATGCTTCTCTCCAAATCCTAGATCAGAAACTTTTAGCCCAGATTAGATGCTGGCTGTGTGAAAACAATAGAGCTTATAGACTCATCCAGCCCACATGGATCTGTTTGGGTTTTTAATGAAAAAGGAGTATCCAGTGGATTAGAGGCAGAAGGAAAATCTCAGCTGCTGGAGCCTGTAGGCAAAAAACTCCTATAGACGCTGTGCTTGTCTTCTTAATCCATGGGTGTGCAGGAAACACCGAGGGAGACAGATTCTTTGCTAATGCCTGTGTAATTTAGAAGTGTTTTCTTCCCCCTCCACCCATCTGTGAGTTCAGCTGCATCTCTGCAGTATTTGCAGAATAATGCTACTGTTTCTGAGCCAGGAAATGAAGCTAATTCAAAATACATTTTGACTTAAGTTTTTAAGCCCCAGCTTGGGCTTGGTGCCAGCCTGGAAATACTGATCTTAAACTCCACGAGAATTTTCCCATCTAGATTTCTTCTTTTCCCTTAGTTTATTAACTTACTCCTCTTTGCTTAGCTAACATGTAGTAACGTCTCTTGTGAAGCTATGTGTATCTGCAGCCAGACACATCACTGATTTCTGGTGTCTCTAGGACTAGGGATGATCTGTACTGCTAGGTTCAGGAGTCTTGCTCAGGTTACGAAGGCAAACCATGAGGAATGCAGACCTATAAGTGCTGGCCAGCTGCCCCATATTTTCCTTGCTCACAGCTCCGCTCCAAAGCAACAGTATTTTTAGGTAGAATTGAGGTTAAGATTGCCACGTGCAAAGGTAAAATACAAGAAAACCAGCTACAAAATGAGGAAACTCAAATACAAGGTCACGCTTGGAAAAAATAACCTGCCTTAACAATTGAAGCTCCCAAACGGTTTTAACTCATACAGTTTCTAATAAAATTAGATTACTAAATGATTCTGATACTTGATTTATGCTCTTCTTGTGAGGAATTCAATTTTTTAAAACAGAAATTACTGTTCTGGTGTTACCAGTGTAAAAAAGAAATAGCATGGTCAGTCAGAGTTCGGGGGAAACGTTTGATGCAAAACAATTTTTCTGTGGGAGAAAACCTCTTAGTTTGACGTTACTTTGATTAAATTCTGGAAGCAGAGTAAATCCTTCCCTCCAGGAGGAGATGAATTTCAGCAGATGGGCAGACCAGGTTCCTGGGCAGGAGTTTGTCTCTTGACATCCTCAGGTACTGCCTTGAAGGAACACGTCTCAGCTCCTCTTGTGTGTGGAGCAGCTCAGCCTAAACTGTCAGCAAGAAGTCATTTTCTCCTAAATGTCAAAATCTCTGCATGGCTTTCTGGTACAGGAGTAGTAACAGAGAGGAACAGTGAGTTCTTATCATTGCCTTGGCAAGTTCTACTCTAAGTTAAATTCCCAACTTTAAAAAGTGAAACTCATAAACCTTGGAGCGCCGTTGATTGCCAGTGTTGCTCACTAACTTGTTCTGGGCAGCAGATAACTTCAGTTCCCGTAGCTCTCCCCCATAGCCTGCCCTTTCAGATCTGCCTAAACCAAATGTTAATTTGGGGGCTGGTTTTGACCCAGCACATCACAGCGGTAGGAAACTCAAACCATTTAATAATGCTGTTCCTGACTTCTGCCTGCTTCAGCACCCACCAGACTCTTCTACCCTTGTTAGCATCGCACTTGACGCACTGAGTTAAAACTTCTAGGAGGAACCGCTCATGTCCTCTTTGTGTCTCAATGCTGCAGGTTGGAAAACTGATCAAGGAAGCTGCTTCTAAAAGCAACCTCAAAAGGGTGACATTAGAGCTCGGAGGGAAAAACCCCTGCATTGTGTGTGCAGATGCAGACTGTAAGTATTGGTTGCTGTGTTTATTTTCTGTAAGAAACTATGAGTGTGGTGCTTTTTGTGTGTCTCTGCTGTCCTTTGGCAGCTAGTGAGGCTGGTGTTTGCCACTACATCCACCCCAAAGGCTGGAGAAAACCCCTGCCCAAGAGCAGGATGCAGTTCTGCTTTGCTGTAGCTCTTGCCCAACACAGGAACCATTCTCATAGCAAATGAGCAGACCATTGTACTGTTGTCTTCCCTGGGGATGGCTACAATTGCAGATAAATCTTGAATTTATGCGTTTCTGCTGTTGTGATGCTTTCTTTTTTGTTGGCAATACTGCAGAGCCTGAGCCAAGCAGTGGGGAAAGCAGTTTTCTAAAATGCAGCCGCTCTGCAGGCACCAAAGTGGTTGGGAAATCCTTTATGGCTTGGGGAAAATACTCTCCACTGCCCTGCACAGCACAGCAGAGGTTGAAAGCCAGAGGTATTTGTGCCATCTGCTAACAGTGGGTATTGCAAGGACCTGGTCCGAGCTGGCTGTACAGCAGAAGAGCACACTGCTTTCTGAACAACCACTACTGAAACTCAGTTCCAGTCTTCAGGAACCAATGCACAACATCTAGGAACCCACATCTGAATTCCCACAGCAAGAAAAACTGGTTACTGCCCTCAGTGAGTCCTTGTGGAAGAAAGTATCAGGAGCCGTGACAAACTAGACCTTGAGACGAAAGGCAGGAAGGGGGGTGGAAATAAGAAGAGATCTGGTTTGGGGGCACTATGAGGCCTTCAATGGGTGTGGAACTTTGTCAGCATTTTTTAAGGAGGCTTTCAAAAGAGAAAGGAAAAAACAAGTCTGGAAACACTGTGAGGCTGAAATTGTGCATGTGGTAACACTTTTCCCTCCTGGGCCGCGTTGCAGTGGACTTGGCAGTGGAATGTGCCCATCAAGGCGTGTTCTTCAATCAAGGGCAGTGCTGCACGGCCGCCTCGCGAGTGTTTGTGGAGGAGCAGATATATCCGGAGTTCGTCAAGCGCAGTGTGGAGTATGCCAAGAAGCGACTCGTTGGAGACCCCTTTGATGCCAGAACTGAACAAGGGCCCCAGGTAACTGTGTGCCTGAGAACAGTTGTTGGTTGGTTTTTTTTGGTTGTGGTTTTGTTTAATTTTCCCTGTGTAAATATTATCCTTGCGAATACGGTCCCAGCAGAAGTGCCGAGGGGTGAGTAATGTATCATGGCTTTATTTTTCTCTCTATTCTAAATATCAATTAATCACAACTGTTGAAATGTTATGTTGTAATTTTTTTAAACACAAATGTATTTAATTCACTTCTTATGCAGCTTTATGGAAGGGGCTGGCTCCCTGGTACAGTAATACAAAGCATGTTGCAGTGAGCAATAGCAATGCACAGACGAGTGCAGCTGTGGAAGCGGCCGTTCAGCTACTTGGCTATGTTGGTGATGACAAGTTGTTAGAGCCCAGGGACTCCTGAGTCCCCATTTTCCATCTCCTCCGCTGCTCCCTTTCTGATCCTTTGGAGCAGTTTTAGCTGAATTAGGAGGAAGAACCACGCCAAGCTGCTGTCATGACCGGCCTCGTCAATGCTTCCAGAGCCTTCCTCATATTTTTTCCCTTCTGCAGCAATCTGAGCTGTGGTGTGGAGCTCTGAAGGAAGATGATCCTTGGGTCAGATCTTTTAACAGGGCCACTGTTTGCTGCCAAAAATAAAGAGGGAATCCCAGAAATTTACAGCCTAGGCTGCCTGTTCTCAGTACTACACTGTGAGTTTTATTTCCTTGATGCCATGTAGGATCCCTCAGAGAAGGGACGGTTGTGAGGGCATCTGCTCCTCTTATGTGCATCTAGGCCCATTTACATGATTCATGCATGACAAAACCACTGCATGTCCTCATGCATGGGGAATAAGAAGATGTACACCCCCTGTTCATGCTGGGACTACATCTATCCCTGTAACTTGCCTAGAAAGAGATTTCAAACTGTTCAGCAGTCTTAGGAAAATAATAGAGATGGCACACCCCCACATGCACCTGAACTTCTGTGCATGCAACTGTCAAGCCCAAGATGGGAAGGTGTTGAGAGAGTGGGAGGAAACTGTTAATCCCAAAGCTTTCATGTGGCTGCCAGTGCAAAGGAACCACCACTTCCTCTGCAGCTATGGTTGCTCGCTCTCTGGAGCCTATGCTGTGAGATGCAATGGACAGAAATTCAAGCAGAAGAGAGAAATGATGCAGTGTCACAAGAGCTTAAAAATGCCTCCAAATGTAGCAAAGATTCACACCTGCCCACAAGTTACTGTTCAAATGTGAAGCTTCCAGATCAAATTTTTCCTCTGTCCTGAAGTAACCTGTTCTGCTGTGAGGTTTTTGTTTTGTTTTTTTTTTAATTTTGAACTGATGATTAAGGGAAGAATCACCAGGAAAAATAATTTATCTTCTTCATCTCTTCATTCTCTTCTCTGTCAGATCTCAGTTGCTTCAGATTCAGGTTATTGCTTTAATTCTCCTTCGTGTGGGTCAGGATGAACATGCACAACAGCATCACAAAAATGGCCACATGCTGCTGTGTAGACCCCATTCTAGGTTGATCACTGGCTTCGAAGCCAACAGGGGGAAGGAGTTGGAGCCAGCCTTGCAGCTCACAGTGGTTGTAGCCCACGATCCAACTGCTTGTAGCCAGACAACAAGACCTGCAACTTATAGGGAGTTGAGAAAGTGTGAAATAGGAGAGCCTCTGCAGTCCAGGCTTGGAGTTAACTTAAGGGAGTCCTGGAAAAGTGGTCCTGTGTGCAGCTGTTTGTTCCCATACTGCACTGCACTTATGAACTAGATCAAAGAACTGGCTGATTCAGGTCTAATCCAGCCTTTTTGGAAACTAGGAAGAAAGGTTTTACTCAGGTCAGTTCCCTGATGTGGATTACTGTGTGCTGGCATGGATGCTTATGGCATGGGTGTGGGGAAAAGACCATGTCAGCTGCAGTATTGGGTTATGCTGATACAAACTACACTGCTATGATCAAAATTAGGTCAAATTTAAGCAGCATTAAGTTTAAACAGAAATGAGGTGTGTTTCTGATGAGACTTCTCCAAAACTCACATGTGTCTGACTGTGCTGGCTGGAATTCAAAGGACACCACAAGAAACCTGAGGGGTGATCACGTCTTTTTGAGGAGAGTGCCAACCTCAAATGCAGACCGAGGGCATTTTTTAACTTTGGATTCCTGTGAGTTGTTTCACAGGAAGTAATAAAGTAAATCTGCACAGATGGCAAACTGGTTAACCAGTGCATTATACAATTGTGAACTGCAGACTGCATTAGATGAGACTAACATCCTGGTGGACTAGAACAAGGATTAGATTAGAACAAGACTAGACGAGTTTTGTCACTATAGAACCTCAAATACTGGGATTTGTGGACTATAAAACCTGGGCTACAGGAAGAAAATAAGCACTAAGGCTGCCTCGTGGCACTTGCTAGCCAGTAGTTATTCAGCCCAAAACCTATTTGATTTTTAGGATGGTGAATATTTTCCTTAGACTGTAGACATCTGTGTATTTTAGGATTAAAGTGTGAAAGTAAAATACGTAAATAGAAAGTGTGGGGTTATTCTGTAGGGGTTACAAATGCTAGGTTTGGAAAAGGAAAAACTGCTCCTTGCAGTCTTGATTTAAATGAAGGAAGATATGAAGATTTGGGGCTTCTTAGATTTTCAGCATTGCTGTGATGCTTAGAAGGCTTCTTTGCTTTTGAATTAGATGGACAAATAATAGAATTTGCTCTACCAGACCATGTGTTTTTAATCGAAGTCAACGCTTAATCCATAAATAATAGTGGAATAGGGGACAGAACTTAAACAAGCCTTGCAAGCTCTAGTTACAATGACAAACAGTTCCACCCTTGCATGTCATTTTTACAAATGTTTTCTTTCCCCAGTGTCTTTTCATCTAACTATAGTTTGCCTTGCAACAAGTTACAGCTGTATAAATATCCTTGTTTTGTTTTCTGTGATGTGAAGTGGATGAACTGGATTGGTCTGGATCACAGACATGCCAGGATGGAAAGCACTTGCAGATATTTTCAAATTATTTACATTTGGCAGCTAAGCAACCAGACAAATGGACAATATGTATGACACCTGCCAAGCTTACTATGTGACACTGTATCCTACATGAGGGCACACATATCCTCCTGCAGTGGCATGTATGAAGTGTTTTCTTGGGTAGCATCTTAACACAGGAGAGAAGATGAGCACTTAGTACAAGCTGTCCATAGTGCATGTGATACGCACATCTGTGTGACAGGAGATGTGCTGCTCTCTGTGTTCACTGTGTACCAGAACTACCCCAAGGACACCCTCCTAAAGCTTTGATATTTGTCTAAAAGCATGAAAACTTGGATTGTGTGTGGCCAGGATTAACTAGGGACAGGATATAGTCTGTAATCTGGAGGAGTTGAACATGGAACACGCCATGTAAACAGTCCCAACTGGCAACTGGCCCTGCTGAAATAAAAACAGCTGCCTAGGGAGGGGTATTGAACCAGTGCGAGCATCTGGAGATACCTGGCATTCAGAGTAACCTCCCAGGCTGCCAGGGCACCTTGAACCAGAGAGTGGAGTCTTTTATTTCATCACCTCAATGAATTTGTTGAGGTTTTTGTTAGTTATACTTTTTTTTAAACGTCTCCATAAGTCTTTTACCATCTGCAGCGTGCTGTGATGAGGTGTTTCATTGCTTAATTATGCATCATGCAAATAGCCACATCTGTCTGAAACCTGACAGTACCCGCGGTGCGCTGCTGCATGTGGAGCACAAAAGAAGGCTCAGTACTGACCAGAAGTGCCCTGGGCTTCTGCATCTCTTCAAAGCACAGGACTCACTGTTGTGTGAAGTATGTGAGGTCTCCTCCAAGCCCTGGTTCAGGGCTGCTCTGCTGTGTGATTTCAGCGTCCTGTGTCTGGACAGGACATACCTCACTTCTTCTGAACCCCCTAGTTTAAAGGCTAGGAACACAACAGTACTAAATATTTGAGATCACTGCATATTTAGGTGTGTGTGGGGAGGAGTTAGCCAAGGCTGGTAGTTAAAAGTTAGGATATACTGAGAACCAAAAAAATGCTGGGATGGTACTGATATCGAAGATCTGTGAAAGGTGATTCTGATTTTAAAAGTATGGCTTCAGTGCAGTAGTTGTTCTGAAGTCACCTCACTAATAGGGCTTGTCTTTGAAGCTGTTCATACAGTGTGCATGTGTGGAAAGAGATGGAGGCAGAGCTCACTGGGGTCTTCCTGCTGGGGACAGGCAGCTGTGGGCGAAGCTGCACATTAGAGCAAAGTCAACTTAATAGTTGACTCATTCTCCCTCCCTTGCACTGGTTCTGTTGCTGGTCAGACCCCTTGCTGAGCTGACTGAGGTTTCTAGTCCAGCAAAACCCGTCTTGAGGTTCTCATGGACCTCCTGAGCTAAATCAGTGCATGGAGAAGGTCAGTAAGTCCTAGAGCTGGAGTGAAGTGAGCCATAGGAGTGCATATCTAGGATGCAGATGTAAACTGACAGTGATCATAAAGGTGCTGCTGTTTCTTTTCCTTTTGTGTCCAACAGATTGACCAAAACCAGTTTGATAAAATCCTGGAGCTGATAGAAAGTGGGAAGAAAGAAGGGGCTAAGCTGGAGTGTGGGGGTCTTGCCATTGAAGACAGAGGCCTGTTTATAAAACCCACTGTGTTTTCGGAGGTCACTGACAACATGCGTATCGCCAAAGAAGAGGTACGGTACAAGTCACCTGAACCTTTATGTTCATTTACTGCTCTAAATGGGAAAGAAAAGAGATATGGTCGTGGTTTGAAGCAAAAATCTGAGAGGTGAATAGAAGTTTCATTTATTTCAGTGTCCTAACAACTGCCTAGTGCTGAAATCCATTCTATTAATGAAGTATCTGCAAGGTGAGCTTCAATTTGGAGTGTATGTGCATGTGTGGGAGGGAATTGTGAGAGGAGGAGGAGAGCAGAACAGGCAAAAAACCTGTCAAAATGTTTTGGCAGCAATTTTTGTGCAATTGATAGGTGTCTGTTTGCCAGCCCTTTCTAATGCCTTGCTGCTTTCCCCATTTTGTTGTTTTTCCAAAAGGGAAGTGGCCCTGTGAGTGTATTCACTGGACTATGACAAACCCAGTGAAAAACGCAGTAGACAATACTAACCCTAAAGCTTTTGGGTCTCATTTCAGGAGAACTTGATATAATGCAAAATACAAGCACACGCCTTACTTAGATACAGCTGCTATAGATTTTGCTTCTGAATAAGAAACAGTGGTGATGGAGGGGTTTCTGTCTGAATCCTTGATTTTAAATATAAATAACTGAATAAAACTAACTGAAACTGTGGCAGGCTGGAGCAATTCTAGGTATTCTTTGCCCTGGACTTTGAAGGTTTTCTGAAGACAGAGTTAAGCTTTCCCACTGTACACAGAGGGACGTCTGTGTGTGCCTCCTACTGAGTGAACTTGAAATTGCACAGCTGTGGTACATGCTGCTTCAGAGGGACGCAGGACAGTAGAATGTGTGCTCTCGCTCCACTACTTTATAAAAAAGGAGTTGCTTTATTGCCAAAAGGTGGGACAAGAACTATAGGACATGAAGCTGGTAAGGAGGGAAGGCATAGCCCTCTTATACAGCCACTGAAGAACTTTTCTCAAGTAGCCCTAGCATCTGAAGTAATCCCGTATTCTGTTCTCATGGTGAAATACCCTGAGGCTGACTGATTTTATTCCTATATGAAAATATGGTTGAAGCCAGCAAAGTGCAGATCTAATACTCTGGCTTTCATTATTCATATGCATAAGAATTGAACAAGCTGCATGTGATTAGATCCTGTGATACTCCTTTGAAATACAAGTTAATCTATTTTTCATCATGTTCCCCAATGGCAAATAAGTAGTTGCCAAAGTCTGACTGGCACTTGTATTTTATAATTTAGCCTAGTGCTTTTTATGGGGTTGCTTACTCTTCACTCCTGGCAAAATGTTTAGATGTCTCAGATCTGCCACAGAATTTCTAAGGAACCTGGGAAAGATATCAGTCAGTCTGGACATGAGTTACATTCTAAAAATAGAGGGAATAAGAGCTGAAAATCCCATGACAGGCCTTTTTTGAATGAACTGACTCCACATCCCAATCATGATTCATGAACCGTATCCAGTTTCATTCATTTGCAGTTCTGTTGCAAAGGCATGTTCATCCTTTGCCTGGGCTCAGGGCTGCAGTTAAGTACCTGGATCTCTCAAAATAAAGAAATTTAGAAACATGAATGAGCCTAAAGGCTGGGCAAACTGCTTAGCCTGGCCTTCCTGGTGGCACAAGTGAGACTGTACCTCATCTGCAGAGGGGTTTTATTGTACTGCAAGACCACACAGGCCAAGAAAGTGCCTCACCTTTGCTGCTCTATTAGATGAGTGACTCCAGCCTAGAAATTGGGAAGTACTGTGGGTGCTGGCTGCCTTTATACTGGCAACCCGGGGAGCCAAGTTTGTGATAAAACACATACGTGGTAAATGCACTGCGTGCAAATAAACTGCGTACAGTGACAAAATCAGAGTGAAACCAAGGAAGAAAACTTGCAGTGCTTGAAATATATTAATTACTTCTTGAGTGTACTCAACTCCTGAGTCCAAAAGGAGAGTCATAAATGGAGCAAGGATGAATCATTTGAAACTTGTCCAGATCTAACTCTGTTTATTTTGATTGTTATAGATGATCCCTGAGTCATTGGATCTAAGCATATATTAACTACTATAGCACATCACTGTACTTCCTTTGAAGACAGTTTAATTAGTAGTTTTAAAAGACTTGTAGAAGGCTAGGATATAACATTTTAAGTACAGCATCCACACAAAGCATCTGATTCTGGTTACCTAAAAATTACTGTCATTAGCAAAGGCTTTCCTCCACTAATGTTATATTGATACATGCAGATTTTTGGGCCAGTTCAGCCAATTATGAAGTTCAAGAGTATAGAAGAGGTCATAAAAAGAGCCAACAGTACCGAGTATGGGCTTACAGCTGCAGTGTTCACAAAGAATCTGGACAGAGCATTAACGCTCGCTTCTGCACTGCAGTCGGGAACCGTCTGGTAAGCAGCGTGGGACCTGAGTGTGGGCTGGGATTTTGTTTCCTGGGAGCAGGGAAGGGGGGGTGTATGATTTGGAATCGTGTATGTGCTGGAAGTAAGATGTATTAGTAAGTCTGTTTAATTCTTGGTATTTTGCTCAGAAGCAACATTCATTCATCAAAAGAAGGTGATGAGGACCAAACAGTTTGGTGAGAAATGAACTGTTTGTTCATTCAAGCCATGTAGTTTGTAGTTTGAAAATGTAGGGGTTGTCGTAAGTTCCACTACACGATGCCTTTCAAAATCCTGTATACAGAAAAAGGCAATCCTTAGGTAGCATCAGAAGGGGTCTCAGATGCACAAATCGGTATGGACAGTAGATGGCATCACACCACTGCCAGAAAGATAAAGAGCTTTCTTTGCTTCCAAAATTTCTTCTATTAGAATAACTTTAAAGATGGAATCCTGATTTTTTTCTCCCACTAAAGGTGAGAATTTGATCTGATGTCTGATTTTGATGCATACAGAGGATTGATTTCAAGAGTTGGCGCCAGAATAATCTGCTCCTGAGCAATACTTACATAAAAATGGGGTGTTGGGCTTTAAAGGGTACATGTGCTGCACATACACGAAGGTGCGGTCCTACAGCACCAAGCCATACGTGTCTCTCGTCAGTCATCTGACCCCACTGAGATGCTGTGGAAGTATCTGCATTAGCTTTTTCTACTTCGTGTCTATAGAAATGCAGCTAGCATGGTGCATTTTTTACTGCGACACAATTGTCTATTGCAGTCCAACTTTTTTCTATACCTCGAAGTGGATGGTGGGGCCTGCTTGTAAGCATTTAGACAGACTTCTGAGTAAATATGTTCATTTCAGAATGTGCTTCATCAAACCAGGGAATAGGTTGGACTCTTTATTTTAAGCATGGCTCTGAACACAGCATGAATTCCAGCTTAAGCATGGTTGTCTTAGTCATTAGAGACTATGAAGTGAGATGTGGGTGAGACCGAGTACCACTCAAACGTTTTTTGCTCTGTAGCAAAATAAGATTTTTATTGCTGAAATCTGATTTCTCAAGTGAATGAACTGTAAAAGGAGAAAACTGACAGATTTCAGCCTTTTTTGTGTTGTTGTAGTCATCATCTTGCTTCTCCTTGGTACTGAATTGTCTTTTTACAATTGATGTTTTTATTGTAGGATCAACTGTTACAACGCACTCTATGCACAGGCTCCTTTTGGTGGCTTTAAAATGTCAGGCAATGGCAGAGAACTGTAAGTTCTGCTTAATATTTTGATTATACATGGATGATTAATGCAGTAACAATTGTGACTCTGTGCTGTTGAGTTTGCATTTAAACTATCAGGCTTGCAGTGTGCTGCACAGGGAGGTGCTAAGCCAATACACCATAGGATGTGAAGCACAGATGTGAGAATGTGAGTGGTGCCCTCAGGAGTTTCTTCATCTGCTTTATAAACTCTTAATAACTCCAGTTCAGGTGATTCCACTTGCAAGCATGTTTGTTTACTAGTTAGATTTTTAGATTGAGGGAGAACTATGGCACCTTGGCTGGGAGACACCCGTATCCACCACAAACCTGCTCCTTCTTTATACAGCGATATATGGGCCTCCCTTGACTGCTATATCATTGCTCCTAATTGGACCTCTTCCCACCTCTGGATTTCTAGCATTGGAGCTAGAACAAGGAGGAATGATCTCCAAGATCACTCTACCTCCCACTTTCCAAGCTTGCTACTAAATTACAGAAAGATCGTCTGTCCCTTTCCCCCAGCCTGACCTGTTGCAGGGTGACCACCAGACATTCCAGTTCTAATTATACTAATTAATATGAACTTTTTAAAGCAAGGTCACTCTATAGGTTAGAGGTAAAGCTGAGAAATTTACTTAATTAAATTATTAAATCCTAATTTTCTTTTTGTATAGGACAGAGGCAGGTTTTATTACACCATTCAGAAGACTCTTTAGAGCAATCTAATGCGCCTTTTCTTTCATAAGCCAGATTTATTTCCATAAACCATTTCCAGTAGTTGTTTGGGTGCATCTGCTGCTCTGAAACACACAGATGCCTCACTTGCTAAGCACAGCAAATGAATGAATCCTCAAATGGGACATATACTGAGACCTTTTGGTTTACTTTGCCTGACTGCCTGGCTAATTAAAGGATATCAGGGGTTTATCCTCTGGACAAGGCATAAGCATAGAGCTGGCTTGCACCAACCAATGCATAGTGCAGTGGTGGGGTGTGTCACCAGTATGTGTTTCTGGAGCAAGTGTGCCCTCTTGATTACATGGTATCTTGTAGCTAGAAGCTTACTTTCTTTGAAAAAGTAACGTTAATTACTGTCTAAGCACAGCTAACTATGTTTATGTGGATGTTTCTTCTACTGTTTCTCACTCAGTTTTCGCTAGACACAGAGTCACAAGGTGTCATCCTGTGGGTTACTGTGACTATGTTTCTTTTACAACAGGGTGTAGTTGTGTATACTTATGTGCATGTACTTAGCGATTATTAGAAGTGGTGGGCCAAAGTGATAGTTTGTATAAGTTAGTTTAGATCTGGTTTTAATGGCCTGATGTCATCTACAGCAGCTGTCGATCAGAGGCTAGAATGCACTTGTGTAGAAGTATCTGATCTTGGGGAAGTACACATTAACATGCTGCAATTGTTTGTCCCTTTCCCTCCTCTCTCTTCTTTTCCAGCGGTGAATATGCTTTGGCAGAATACACCGAAGTGAAAACCGTCACCATTAAACTCTCCCAGAAGAGTCCGTGAAAACAGAAGGCCTAAAATGCTGACACTCTGAATGTGACACATGGGGGACGTGTTCGGAGCAAGGGGGAGGGGAGGGGTAGGAAGGAAAATGGAAACACCCAACTTTATTCCTCTAGAAACACTGAATCTACTGGACTCCATTTTGCCAACTGGCTCTTCAAAAACTGATTTAACTGACCCTACTGGCAGCACAGCACACACTTGTGCTGTTCAAGCCCCTGGCTGTACATCTGACTGCTCCCTGTGACTAAAATGCTGGTCATTCATGGTATTTGCAGGACATCTGCTTTCAAACTGTACCCCTGAAGGACTTGAGCATCAATGGCATGGTAGAGAGACTTCTGGTACCGTTAGCATGGACTGTTAAACACCCTCAGAGGCGTATATATGGGTTTCACTTGGTATAAATGGACTTGAGCAGTAGGGTTAATACAACTTGACTGAGGTTGGAGGGGTTTGTGTGAAGACTGCAGATGGAGTTTGGGATGGGAGTGCAAGCTTTCATGGAAGGATCTGTAAAGAAATTCTCTCTGAAAGAGCTATCTTGATCTCTCTAAGGATACATACATTCTCCATGTTGGTGATATTTTAGCCCTGAATGAGATTTATGGGAGTTTTCTAGAGGACTCCTTTGGGGCCAATATTTCACCTGACAGAGCTTGAATTTAAAAGCATCCTTTGAACTCGATGTTTGGGTGTGCACACATTACACATGCTGCAAATGCAAGTTACTGACTTGCTAACCTTTCTGGCTCCAAATGAGTCACAGTTGTATCTCAAACCTTCACTATAGCACTTTTCGCAAGACGATTTTGCACTGTACTTACGGTGATGACACAGAGTTAAATGATAAGCATGTAGCATGGTAGATAGCCCACAGAAACCATCCCACGCCAGTCCTTCTGATCTGGGGGAGGGAGCAGAAGAGCTGCAAGAAGCTGTCCTGCTCTCTCTTTCTCGATAACTTTCAGCCTGTGTGAACATCTCTTCATCTTTTGAGCCAGAGCTATTCTTAAGAGAGAAAAACTTGTAAGCTCTTCTCACTGCTTCTTTATCCCATATGAATGTAGCTTAAAATAAATTCCTGGAAGTACAGTATGAAAAGGCAGGTGCTCCCAAGCACGCACTGAGTGCTAAAGATGTGGGTGTACAAACCAGTTACCATGGAATAAGCTACGTCTGGGCTTAAATGTGTCAGCGGCTTTGCAGTAATTGTCCTCATGAGTTCTGTCATCCTGTGGCAAGCAGAGAGTAACAGATCCTTCACTGAGGAATGAACTGCCTTGAATTGTCTCTTGCTTACAGTTGTATAAGCATGCAGGTACATGAACAGCATCCATGGGGTAGCTGTCACACCAAGTTCATGTGTTAGTATCTCCTGTAGTAACTTCTTTGCCTGCCCAGACATTGCTATGAGATTAATGGTGAGCCACATGCTGTCTTTGGTTCCTGGGTTCACTGCTTTCCCTCCTTCTCCTCCCAATTCTGTACTGGAAAACCACTGACAAACGTATGGGAAGTTCCATGTCCGCAGGAGCTGTAAGTATGCAGGAGTTACTGGTGTCAGCTTGTTAGGAAATTTAGCTGATCCCACTGGGACTGTTTTCTGAGAGCAAACTGATAGGAATTTGTTATGGCATATCAGCAGATCTCTGTGGAGCACTGCTAAAGATTGCTGCCCAGAGCTTTCCAGATACCAGGGCTCGAAGCAGAAATACAGGTCTAACCTCTGATGTGAGCAAGGATTTAACCAATACCTTCCTTTGCTCAGAGGTATACCCAGTCAGTAACAAGTTCGATTGCATGACTCGACCTTTTTTTGCAGGGAGAAGGAAGGTGGGTGGTGATAAGTAAGGAAAAAGTTTGCATGAGCCTAAACTTCCTTATTAGTGAAGGTTGAAATTGCACTTCAACACTGCTTAACTTCTTAAAGAACATACCTCCAACAGTTGTGAGTAACTGCGTGCCTGTCCTCCCCTGGATACGCGAGGCAGGTAAATCTCCCCATCCAGTGAAGAAAGTGTCCTCCCTTCCCCATGAAAGGCCAAATGGGAACATTGTAAATAAGTTTTATTTTTGTAAAACACTTAGAGTGCAAACATCTTCTCAGACAAACATTTTACTTTTGCCTGCTTGATGGTTTTCTAGGGCTGCAGTCAGTCAGTAGGGGGGCAAGGCAAACAGTAAAAGGCTGGTTATCTTGTTATATCTCTGTATTAATTTTTTATAAGCCGTGATCGAATCCAAAATCATCTGCAATTCTTAAAATCCTACTATTCTGGCTTTATATGTATGATATATATTTCACCTCTCTTTGGTTTTTTTTCCCTTATCAAGTTTTTTAAAAGTCAATGTAACTCTTGTATAAATCAGGGTTTGACTCTACACACTGAATTTTCTAAGTTATATAACACTAGACACTAACTTTAAAATCACCCCTTAAAGGGTATATATATTCCTTCATTGCACAGTAAGGCTTTCATATGAAATACTACTTTTTTAAAAAAAAAAACAAAAAGAACTATATTTATAAATTAGGATACAGTTAATCTAATGTATTTTTATAGCTAAAGGTACATGAAAATGCTATGTTTAAACCTCATGTATATATTTAGACTATGGATATCTTTTTGTAACAGTTCTTGTTCCTAATAAATGTTTAACTTTGGGAAATGGTTTCTAAATGCCACATATTGATATCGCTCAGAAAGGAAGGTGAGGGGGCAGGAAACTTCTATTGAGTTTACTCATTTTAACAGAGGAGGAACCCAAGTGCTTTTTTATTTACACTGGTGAGCGCCTGAAGATAATTCCAACCCCTCTAATGCACGTGTTGAGACCCCTTTTCCACATGGCAGAACTTAATGCAGACTGCATGTTTGCCTGTGTGTATCTGGGGAGTTGGGATCTCATGGGGGGACTGGGAAGGGATCTGAACTTGGATCCACTTCTGCAATGCCTGAAGAACAGCCCATTTTAAAAAGGTAAAGTACTGAAGTGTGGTCAATGCACAGAAAAGCTGGAGTGTTACCCTTTAAGCAGTCACTTTTGTAAGTTGTGCCATTTACAGTAAGCAGAGGGGGAAGGAGAGCAGAGCTGCACCCGGCGGGGGTAAGCACAGCTTCTCCCAGTTCAAAGTCAGATGGATCCTTTTTGCCTTATGTGGTGAGCCTGGAGAATTTGAAGGGACCATGGACCACGCTGCCAGATGGGGCTTCTTGCCTTGGTCTGGCTGCTTGCTAAATCCCTCTGAGACACATCTATCCCTAGTACGACTCTGCTAAATATGTTCCCATTCCTGTTTTATTTCCCTCATCTGCAATGTAGATCTAGAGAGCAAGTACATACCAATACCATTGACTTCTAACTTTCTTCCCATCAGTTACACGTGTGAGAAATACCTGTCATCTCCCCACACAGGCCAAGCCAAGCTCCTTGAATTTTCCACTTGCTAAAAGCACCACTCAGAAGCTTTAAGACTTTAGAAGGGGGAAGGCTGGAGATACAAAGGAATTACTGTGGGTGACATAATCAGTAGAGACATAAACCAGGAAGAGTGGGATGAGACTTGGGGGGGGGGGGAAATAAGAAAAAATATAGCTTGAATGTGTGGATAAATTCTTGCTAGGGAAAGTCTCTATCAAGATAAAGGGCAAAAAGAAGTTATTTTAGTGGGTTTTCAAACAATTGCGCTAAAAAAAGCTGTGAGAAATGTCTGGGTAAGAGCCAGGTTGTGAGGCATAAAAGACAACAGGCTGAGTAGGAGGTAGGAAGGGTACTGAAGAGGTAACACCGCTGTGGCTGCAGCTAAAAGCAGATTAATGGGGACCTGAACACAAGTAAAAGCACCTGTGAAGACCCATCCTCTCTGTGTCTCCATAATCACATGGAAGAAACGCCCAAGGCAAAGTTTGGACTGTAGCAGCCATTCAGTGAACGGATATGGCTGTTTCCATCCTCAAGCAATCCTCAGACACGCATTTCTTGGTACAGGTCAGGGAAGAGAATAAACCTGCGTATGTAATTTACAGAATCATGAATAACAAAAAAAAAGGTGTGCGGGGGGAAATAAAGCAGTATTAGGCTTGTGAGAGGTTCCTGGTACCTGAATGTGACCAAGTTTGCAATGGGGAAAGACGATCATGACACCAGCACACTGACTGGAGCGCAGCTTCCCTCATGTCTTGGGAAGAAAGGGGGCAATCTCGCTTTGCTTTTATAGAGGAGCAAACTCACACCGAGCTGGGGAAAGAGCAACTTTCAAAGAAAGAAATCATGGATCAACTCTGTTATCAGTGAGGCCAGGCCTCTGTTGAGAAGTGATGCAGAAAGGAGATGGGGTCTGGTGGGGATTCCTGTGTCGGTGCTCGGCAGCTGGTTGTGAGGACAAGGCCATCCTGACAACCTGCTGTAGCTGAGAGAGACGGTCCTGATTCAGCCCCCGCAACTGCCACAGCGTGGCTTTTCCTTTTTTTTTAATTAAAAAGAAAAAAAAAAGAAAATAAAAAGGTAAAGAGCTAAAGCCCGCGTACAGACTGCCCAGGGAGAGGGTGGATACCAGTTTCTGATGGGTGAGTGGGTCCCAGCTGGGGAAGGAGCCCAGTGGAGGAGGCTGCCCTGCATCCTCCCTCCACGTCCCCCTCAGCGGGAGGGGCTCCACGCCCAAGGCATGGTGGTGGGCAGCGGTAGCGGTTTGCTTGCGGGAGGAAGGCACGGGGTCGTGCGAGGCCCACAGCTTGGCACCCTAAACCGCCCCTGGCCAGGCGCAGCCCCTCACCGTGGCGAAGAGCCGGGCGGGCCCTCAGCGGGCCCGGTGGCGGAGGAGGCGCCGCGCCGCT
>NW_010178264.1:301-8879 GCF_000695765.1 Mesitornis unicolor | reverse complement strand
GCCAGCGACGGAGCTGCCGTGGCGGGGCGCACTCTCCCCCCTCGCCCGCTGTCCTCGCAGGTGTGTAGGGCCCTCCGCATAGCTGCCTCTCGGTCCTGAGGTTCTTCCAGGTTAGCGGTGTTGATAAGGAGGGCTCTTGGGTGGAAGAGATCCCTGGAGTCCGTGAGAGATTTTGCCCTCGGTGTCAGTGAAGTGAGGACAATTGATGATGGCTTGATGTGGGATTAAACGCGAATACCATGAGTGTGCCAGGACCGAGTTGGGTCTAGTTTACAGAGGCACATTTTGGTGATTTTCAGTAATCAGCCTGAAACCCGAGGTGCTCAAAATTAATATGAAAGTGTTAGCTATAAAAAGTACAGCATGATTCTGCTTCATTTAAAAACCAGAATTTAGCTGGAAAACAAGCAATCTGAGTTTAATGGCTGAGCAGCTAATTAAGAGGCTGTAACAAAAATATGGACATTAATATATCCAGAGAGACTGTGTCAAGTTGCAGCAGGTCTTGGCTGTGGAGTGCACAGAAGCTAATAAAAAGCACATCGAGTTCTGTAACAATTGAGTCGAATGTGCAGTTCTCTGCTTTACAGGAGCATGTATCAAATAATTGGCAAAATTTTATCATACCAGTGTCCATAATTCTTATCTCCTTAAATTCTTATCTACTCAAGTAATTTTGTTCTAGCCATTCTTAAAAATGTGTCCTCATTGAGAAATGAAAAGTTTCTTCAGAGAAATTTTCAGTTACTTAAACTCATGTTATTTAACCTAATCACGTGCACAGCTGGAATTGATTGTTGGGTATTTTTGGACTGGAAGGATAAATAGAATTGGTTAGTCTTGTTGGACTGCTCTTTTTCAGACAGATCAGTTCACACAGGTCTTTCTTACTTAGCTACCTTCCTTGCTACGTACTTGCTTTCTACAGAAAGAGAACAACAAAAAAAGGCTGTTTGAAAATTTGCAGCAGCAGTACATAACTTAACCTAAAGCCAGAAAGAAACTCAACAAGAGATGGAAAAAACCTGACTCATGAACTGTGGTGGCTTGTGAAAGCATCTATCTCCTTTTGGTAATAAGCCTATCTCAGTATCTTGGTTACTGTGTTGACTGCAGCAGTTTGAGTATAGTCCAGTTGTTTGTCTAAGAGGGTAGTAGGAGGAAATGGGAATAGCTTTTGTTGGTTTGAGTGTGCAGACACGTCCTTTAGTTTTGTTAAATTAATCGTGACACACTTAATGTCATTTGTGTTATGAATTTTATACACCAGAATTGCAAGCAGAACTAAATTTTGATAGTTAAAGACGTGTATCAGGTGGACAGTAATTTAGTGTAAATGCTTCCTATTCGTGTTCAGCTTTATAAATAGATTTGAACATCCTTCAGTTGGCTGTATTTATCAGGTGTGCCAACGTCAGCTGAAGAACAGTGTGCCCTTTGTTTTCTTCTTTTTTCTCTTTCCTGTCTTGAAGTGTTAGAAGCAGATTTGTGTTACAGCTCAACTTTTTCCCATATGTGACTCGTATCTTATTTTTTTGAAACATATGTGTAAGTTTTTTGTCATATGAGTAGTCCTACTAAAATCATTAGGACCACTTGTGTAAGTAATGAGTATATTAAGATTGTTTGAGGAGTCTGAGCACAGGAGAGATTTTAAGCAACAGGATGTAACAAACCCATGTAAAATACAAGCTGGTACTTCAAAAAAATTATTTATCTTTTTTATTTATATTATTTAATTTTTTTAGCTGTTTATCAGTTCGGTTTTTTTAGGGAAAAACAGTATTTTGAAACCTGACCTAGCTAGGAACACACCTGCATCTTCAGTACTATAAAACAGTTGGTGTCCTCACATTGTGGTATACTATTCATACGTTTGCTTTAATACTGGTGTTGGAATCATGAGAAAAGTAATTACAAAGAGGAAACTCTTTAAACCCAGATGAGTGGAGTTAGTTGTCCATATTTTTATCTCGATCATGTGTGGTTTTTATCTCTATTCTTTTGGGCTTCAGTCCCTCAGTCTCTTCTGGTTCCAATCTAGCAAAACACTGCACATAAACTTTGACGCTATTGTGGCTTATACAGAGAGAAACAAGGCATAGCAGATGATAGTAGTGAGATAAAACCAGGGCTGATGTCAGGACCACAGTAAACACCTGAGACCTCTGTCATTTCTGAGGTTGATCGAGTGCCTATGGAAATCAAGTGGAAATTTTTCTCTGATATCAATGCACATAGTTCAGCCTCTGTTTCTGACTAAGCTTTTAAAAGCCATAAATAAGCCTCCATGATGAGGTGGGAAACCCAGTTAACAGATCAATGTCCTGACCCAGTCCTCAGTGCAGTAGCAGCCGTTAGATGCAACATCGTGTACTGCCTCGTTCCAAGTACTAAAATAACCATATACTAAGATAAACACATTTTGCATTTAGTTAATTTGGAAAAGATAATGTTACTATGGGATGGATCCTGCCTCTGTAATTTGATGTATTGGTTGCACAGTTCTGTTAGCTTATACTTTAAAACATCCAAGTCTACTGAAGCTGTGGTTGTATCAGTTGCAGTTAAACAGAAAGAGCGGCATCAAAGAGATCTTCAGCGTTGCTCCTTCCTTCCCCATCTGAACAGATTGTTTGAGACTGAATTCATTTAGATTTCTTGCTAAGATGGCCACTGTGAATCAAAGTATTGTTTCTCTTAATCTTTAGACATACTCAGTGGGCAATTGTGCCTCTAGCACAAAAAAAAAATGTGGAGAGTCTGATGACCTGATGTAATGTGTGAAGTCAGATTTTTGTGTAGAGTGTTAGGTTTTGTTTTCACTTTTTTTTTTTTAAAAAAACTAATTTAATTTAAAATGCAGCTACTTTTCTGTGGTGTCATATTCAATCAGATATAGTGAGTAATTAAATACAAAAGACTGCAATGCCTTTGGTTTATATGTAGTGAATTGCCAGTTGGACTATATCTGTGTGAGCCATAGGAGACCTGTTTTATTGAGAACTCAGACATGTTCATTAGTTTGTTCCTCTAAGAAGTGTTTGCAATGATACAGGAATATACAAAAATAGTTAAGAAACGTACCTATTTGGTGCTTCAGGCAGTGAGTGCTCCAGTGTACTACCTGCACTGGAAGGGTTTAGCCCTTCACCGTGTTACTGGGTGTTGCATTCTTTTTAAATATGTGGCCAACCTTAGTTCTTATTGGATTTCAGTGATAAGCTTGAAAGGTTCCCTCCACTCTCCTAGTAGGCATGTGCTCCTTTAAGTATGTGGGAAATTCTCCTAATGGCAATGCTTTTCCATTCCTCAGCTTGAACAAAGAATGATCCAAAATCCACTGAGGCTTCAAAAGAAAACCTGTACTTATGAACGCTATGACTGTTATTTATGTCTTTAAACTACAGGCAAAAAGCTTCCCAGAAAGCAGATTTTGAAATTTCTATGTCAGAGACCTTCAACTGGAAAGACCGAAGACTTGAGACTATGTGTGCTGTGGTGTTATTGTGTATTGTACGATCGTTCTGGGATAAACTGAATCCCTTTAAGCCCTGCCATGCAATTTCTGTGTGAAATTTGGCAAATAGGATACTTTTGTTGGAAAGTGAATTAAATTAATTTGAGCATGAATAGGTGGATGAATGGAGGAGAAGGTTTCACAGAATCACAGAATCACAGAATTATTGAGGCTGGAAAAGACTTCTGAGATCATCAAGTCTAGTCTATGACCTAACACTACCACATTGGCTAGACCATAGCATGAAGTGCCACATCCAGCCTTTCCTTAAACACCTGCAGGGATGATACTTTTATTGCAGACTTCTTCTGGAGGGGCAGATACATAAAAAGAAAAGGTAATACTGAAAAAACCTATTGTGCTTCAGGTGGAGAAATACCTTGAATTTTACACTGTATTAACATCTCATGTAATCTGTTTCTCTTCAAGGCACTTAACCTAGGAGAAAGTGTTAGGCATGCAACTGTGACAAAAGCAGGTCGTCTCCAATTTGAAATGGATTTGGTCTATCTTTTCTGGTGGCTGATATGATGGCATATCCAATGTGTCTGCTTTTAAGAAAAAGGTATTTCTCTATCTCTTGGTGGCACACATAGACTGTTGGTCTCCAGTGTAAGGATGATCATCAGATGAGTAATGCTTGATCTTTCTTTTGCTCTGACCACCCAGCTCAGATCTTCCTGCTCAGACTACCTTATACTTCATCTCTTCATGCCCATAGAATCACAGAATCACAGAATATTAGGAGTTGGAAGGGACCTTGAAAGATCATCCAATCCAACCCCCCTGCCAGAGCAGGATCACCTAGACTAGGTCACACAGGAACGCATCCAGGTGGGTTTTGAATGTCTCCAGAGAAGGAGACTCCACAACCTCTCTGGGCAGCCTGTGCGAGTGTTCTGTCACCCTCACAGTAAAAAAGTTTTTCCTTATGTTCAGGTTGAACCTCCTATGCTCCAGCTTGCTCCCATTGCCCCTTGTCCTATCATTTGACATCAGAGAGAAGAGTCTGGCTCCTTCCTCCTGACCCTCACCCCTTACAAATTTTTAAACATGAAACATGGGAGCTATAGAGACCCAGCTCCCTCAGCCGCTCCTCATAAGGGAGATGCTCCACTCCCTCCATCATCTTTGTGGCTCTGTTCTGGACTCTTTCAAGCAATTCCCTGTCCTTCTTGAACTGAGGGGCCCAGAACTGAACACAATATTCCAAATGCGGTCTCACCAGAGCAGAGTAGAGGGGAAGGAGAACCTCTCTCCACCTTCTGACCACATCCCTTCTGATACAACCCAGGATGCCATTGGCCTTCTTGGCCGCAAGGGTGCATTGCTGGCTCGAGGGCATCCTGCTGTCCACGAACACCCCCAGGTCCATTTCTGCTGTGCTACTTCCCAACAGGTCAGTCCCCAACCTATGCTAATACATGGGGTTGTTCTTTCATACATGGGGTAGAAACTAGTAATAGCAGAACAAAGCTGCTACAAGTGATAAGAGTAATTTTACAAACTCAAGTAAGATGGGATGAGAGCATTAGAATAGTATTCTAAAACTTAGGAACAGGAGCATACTAGCAACATGAAAATGAGTTTAAGTGTAGTGGTGATTATCTTTGCTTTTACCTGTGCCAGAACAGAAGCTATATCTTTCCAGTGCTTGAAAGATGTCTGGGTTAAGAAAGCAAAAAACAAGTTTTGGAGACCTTAAGTTTTCAGGTAATGGATAAGAAAGAACTGAAGACAGAGGTCACTAATTGGCAAGGGATAGTGTTGCGAAAGAGAAGGGCCTACAAAACAAGTGCTGCTGGGGAACATTTTGGTCTAGTTTTCTTGCCTGTGAATACAACCCTCACCCAACTAAGCCTGACAGCCCACATGCAGCTCCTGCCTTTTACCTTGTTTTGCTGCTTTATATTCCCAGAGTGCTCTGCACAGGGGGAACCCTGAAATTGTGCTGGTTACTTTATCAGTCTCCACCTTTCTCAAGCAGTACTAGGTAAACATGTGCTGTATAGCAATGGAGGAAACACTGAATCTTTACTGTATGAGTGAAGGAAAGCGATATAATAACATTACTGGCACATATTTGATTTCCTCCAGTTTTCCAATAGCTTGTTGCACTTTGTACACCTTTGGTGGAAAACTATACTGATATACCTTTAAGATAAGGTAGGGTAAAGCCAGAGTAGTACTTAGCCAGAATACTATACTAGTGTTTTGTGCCTGTATTTGGTAGAAGCAGCAGAAAGGCATGCATGGTAGGTAACATAACCTTAGTGCCAGGTGGTCCAAAGGGACAGTTTCATTCTTGTCATATGTAAAAAAAAACTTTTTTTGTGGATTAGTATCTTGCGTTAGTGTGGAACTGAAAAGGATGCCGCAAAATCCATTTAAAAGTGATTTTGGGATTTAAAGGAAGACCAGTTTTAAAGAGCAGACCTGAGCATTTTTGATGAATTTTGCTGAAACTGAAGTAAGAATGTTCTAGTTGCCTTTTTGTTCAGCAAAAGCATAGACTATTCAGAGTTCAGGTATCAGCTTGGTGAAATGCATTTGTGAAATCTTCCTTGATAAATAATTTTGAATAACTAATGAATTTGCAGAAAGAAAGAGCATTTATTCAATGGGAACTGGAGACAAACAAACAAATGGGGCAATATTCATTGCAGCTAATCTGTTCTAATATCAGTGATGGCACTGATATTTACCAAAGCATGTGAAAACGGAAGAGTGATTGAAAATATAGAAAGAGACAATTCAGAACAATTCCTCTCATAGTCATCAAATGCTTTTCCTGCATGTTGATAAAAAGTGTATATAGCTTCATCCTTCTAAAATCCTTTGTATCTGTAAAATATTACCGTAGTGTGCTTGCTGCTAATTTGTCATGGATACTTGGAGGGATTAAATCAATAGCAGTCTTCCCAGTTCATGAAAGTGTATTACTTCTTTCTGAAGTCTTAAGTGATTAAGCAGAGTCCCATCAGTTTTGCTGCATGACTTTTAATTTCTCTGGGTTTTTTTTAGTTTTGGTTTTTTAATTTTTGTTGTTTGTTTTTGTTTTGTTCCTGTAGTAGTTTTTGCGCCATGTTTTCAGTTAAGACTACCCATAAAGTTGCCATAGAAGTACCAGTGGACAGTTTTAATCTAAAAAAGCCTTTCAGGCCCTTTCCAGGATCCTGCACAGTTGTGGTTGTATGGGTATTGTTTTGTTTCTTACACCTAAGTACTGCTTCATAAAACTGCATCACTGAAGATGCTTTGAATCTGTCCAGATGGTAGCTGGTCACTGGGCTAAGGAGGAATAACAAATGTAAAGAATGTTTTGTGTCACACAGAGAGAATAAACTCTCACAATAAACACTTTGTGCTTCTGACTACTGCATCTTAAAGCAGACATAGCTTTATAGCAACGGCTCAGCAGCATAGAGATACTGATTTCTATCTTCAATTCTGATATGTTTATTTGCACACACTTTGAAACGAAGCTGCAAGAGGGGAAGTGACTGTGACACTTTTTGTGTAGGGATAAAAAAATTCTGCTCCTGGCATAAAATAGAGTAAGCAAAGGCCAGACTAATTGTTTGATTCTCTACTCTCTCAGAGTAAGACATTGGACCTTCAGTTTTGCTACTGCATTAATAATCTCTGTGGTAGGAGGCCTCTGGTATTAACATAATACATGCACTGTGTTTGAACACAGGACTTGTAGTATAGTCTGAGGTACAGTATAGTTTTAGGAAGGTAGCTTGATTTGATTCAAAGGTGCTTAATCCGGCATAATATGGGGTGAGAAAGATAAGAGTACAAACATAACTATATAATCTTGTGAAAAAAGTTAGGTAGTTCCTTAAAGATCTAACCATAATTCAGTGGCCTGTGTTTTAGAAAAGAATCAGAAAAACATTTGCTCAAGAAACAGACACTTTATATTATCAAGTAACAGGTAGTTTTCCTACTTTTTTTTTTTTTGCTTTCTAGGAAACTAGGTTATTAGTAGGCATCTTTCTGGTGAAATTTAAAGGCAAAAAAGAATATTTCAGAACACAAATTTCATGTTTATGTTTTGTATTTCTAAAGGCCATATATGTTCACCTGAATTTATCTGCCTTGAAAGACTGATGAACTCTTTCCATCTCACTGTGGATAGTGCCATTTCTGTTTTACATGCAACTCATTTGAAGGACTGTGTATATTCACTTTGTTTGAAAAAATATCATGCTTCAGCAGCTAATTCAGGATATGTACTATGTCTGCTACTATCTAATATTTGAAAGTATTCTGAAATAGCTTATTGGCTGTTTTGGTGAGCCGTTTGTAGCTCTGAAGAACAACTGCTGAAAAGCTAGGAATTTAGGAAGTGCAGCATGCGTTACCGGCTCACAGCCCAACTATCAAGAATAAATGGAATTTAAAATAGAGAGACTATGGAAAGGCTGCATTTTGTAATGTTTGAAGTACATCCAGTGTCTCTGTTTAAGGGTCAGAAAGAGAGCGCAGGATTTTCTCTCTATTGCCCCTACCTCTCCCAGGGGGAGGATTAAGAGAAGGGAATAGAGAGAGAATAAAAAAAAATGCTTTGCACGAGGTTGGACGTTAAGACTGTAACAAGTTTAATGAAAACAACCGGGGAAAGGAAAAGGGAATTAATAAGGGACAAAGGATATTTAACTATATACAAAACCCGATCCCAGTAGTCCTGAGTGGAAGAGTCCAAGCAGTGCCTGGTGGCCGCTGCGACTGCTGTGACTTGGGGATTGAACTAGATGATCTTTTGAGGTCCCTTCCAATCCCTAACGTTCTGTGATTCTGTGATTCTGTGTAACTTGTCACCATGGACCACAGTGGTGCCGGGGAGCAGATGGTGGTGGATGCTGCCGAGCACGTGGAGCTAGGCCCAGCCGTCCCGAGATGCGACAGGAGGCAGCCCAGGAAAGCCAGGAAAAGCCCGCGAAAACCTTGGTTTTTTTTATAGACTGTGGCCGGAAAGGGGAGGGACCAGTACTGATCTCTGACCCCCCAGAGTCCTACAGACACCACCTGTCCTTCCCTTTCAGGCTG
>NW_010178264.1:0-281 GCF_000695765.1 Mesitornis unicolor | reverse complement strand
CCATCCCCCCCCTTGTCCCATCCCTTTCCCTGCCACAGTCAAGTCCACTTCACCAAGTTAAGGACTGTCTCTATTCATAAATCTGTGGGGTCCAGGCTGCAGGTCTTCATTCACCTTGGTAGTCTATCAGGACGGATGAGTTGATATAGAGCACATCAGAGTCCACGTGTACACGTTGCGGGTTTATTCTGGAACTCTTGGTTGCAACATTACTGTCTGGATAGAAGAAAACTTAAAACCAACGTACTATTCTACAGTACTGTATATTACATAACATAAAA
>NW_010178263.1:0-24685 GCF_000695765.1 Mesitornis unicolor | reverse complement strand
AACCGAGTGATTCTGTGATTCTGTGATTCTGAGTGAACCCCATCACTTAACTCCAGCCTACTAACAGTGATACCCAGGTCGGCTACATACGCTTGGGATTCACCACACAAACCTCACCAGCCCAAGTTGTTCCTCATGTTGCAGCTACCTGTGGTCAGAAATGAGGACAGAAAAGAACTCAGAACTCAGCCTAATCATCTGAACTTTGACCTCAGACGGGTCAACTTCTCTTTCACTTTTAAAAGCAGGAACAAACCTTTTCCAAGAAATTTTGAGATACTATTGAGAGTTTCTGTTCTCTAGCATAAGCAATTCATGGTGGAGCACACAGTTGTTTACTGAAGTAATATTTTTAATATGTCCATTTCTATTTATCCTTTTTTCATATGTACAGTTGAAAATATTTATGGAATACAAAGACAAAAATAATCCAGCTGCATACATTTCCAGTTTACCTCAGTACAAGATAATCTTTAAATAAGAGTACACACTTCTGTATATATAACTAAGCAAAACTAAATTTGAAAATCTTACTAGTTTGAGAGAAACAGAATAATTTTCATTGCTCTCTCTTATGTTTTGAAATTATTTGAACAAAGCAGTTATCCTGTTGTTATTTATTTATACAATACCCAGAAGTGTGCTATCTGTTCTTCAGTTCTTTGTCAATAAGTTTATTTATTTAAAAATCAATCTTTTCACCATTAAATCTACTGCTGATGACAGATTGTACACATAATAGTGTAGTTTTACTGTTGCTTATGTATTTTTCAGAAAAAACCCAGCCATCTCATATTGTTGTAACCACTTCAGTGTTGTCTTCTACATAAAGTATTTTTAATAAAACACATTTTAAGGGTGGTTTGAATCACATGGGATCAACAGGCAGTTCATTGTGATGCCTGTGAAGAGGCAGCTAGTACACATTGATTTTAACATCTGCAGTAATAAACACTATAAAGGTCTTGATTGTTAAAAGAGAGAATACTACTGAAAAAAAAAGAAAATAAAGTTTAAAAACTAGTTATAGATTTTTCAAGGCTAAAGTTCTTTGCTTCTGGCATCAAACACATTTCACCATCCAAAGAAGTTTCACTTCTACTTCACTTGTTAGCAAAAATCACATCTAAAGGCTTCTATAGACTCAGGTAACAAACATAAGACTCTGTGTTCCTAAACAAGCACGGCACATTACAAGGACTGGAGAGCCTCAATCAAGCAGTGACTGAGGCTAGGTAGCTGCAGAGAAACAGAGAGGAAAAAAAGCAGAAACTGAGAAACAGGAGTGAAAATTTAAGGAAATAACACACTCATCCATCTAAGAGTGGAGGTTGGTGTTAAATGAAAGGAGAATATCTTCAGAAATGCCTATGATAGATGAATCCCTATGTTTTAAATAAAGCCATGAAATATATTACACAGTGAAAAGTGTTGAGGGGGCAGCTGAAGCAGCAAAATACTCCCAGTGTTTCTCATGAGAAATATATTTTCAGAATTGAACAGAGAAGGCTCAAAATGTTATACATGCCTTTTTGTATTAGCAAGTGATATCTGGTGTTAAATTTACCCCCAAACTCTGTCAAATACTTTCACAGTTTTTTTAAATAAAATAAAATGCTAACTGATATCAAAGGCAAAATTTACAAGGAGTTAGAAGTCATATAGCACTACACTCTGAAAACTAGCCTAATATAGTATATTTATCTCAGGCATAATATGAGCTGTGGAAGCCAATAATCAGGTCACCAAATTAGATGCCAGGGTTAGAGCTGTTGATCGCTAACCATCAAAGATTGCAAATATCGGCCTTTGTCTGTAGTACCACCTAGTGTCAAAAACTCATCTCTGAGCTGAAAAGAACTAGATTAAACTTCATACATTCTCCTTTATTTCCTCTGTCCAAAACAACACCAGATTATGCAGGAAGGGTGCCTGGAGGGCCTTTCTCATTATGGCAAGCCCAAGGAAGTGTCTTTCATACTTCTGTTTGCTTTATGGAAATAGAATTTTGGGCCTGAAAGGACTTTGTGGTTTTGGCACATCAGACCAAAATTCCCTCAATGTTAAGCACAATTCTAAGTACAATTCATTTTTTCCACAGTATAAAGCAGCAGAAATACCGTAGGGCTTCTCTCTCTTTCCATGCAATGAGCTACAGTGAGCTAGGCTGTGGCGGCACAATCCAGGCACCATTTTGCATCTGTGCGCCAGCCTCAAAGTGGAATCAGTGAACTCACAGAGAGAGGCACTCTGCTGGCACACCAAAGGAGTCCTTGCACATAGCTCAACAGACCCAGCAACGTGCTGAAAATTCATCCTCCTGTTCTCCACCTGTTCATTTGCTTGTGCATGTTCTCTTTCAAAAACAAAATGTCCTCC
This sequence comes from Mesitornis unicolor, assembly GCF_000695765.1. NCBI lineage: Eukaryota > Metazoa > Chordata > Aves > Mesitornithiformes > Mesitornithidae > Mesitornis > Mesitornis unicolor. The sequence goes on along the minus strand of NW_010178263.1, from coordinate 22,306 downwards.
CAGGCTCCCAGATTGCCGAGGGAGGTGGCCACCTGGGGAGCCTGCCTCCTCCCTGCCCATGTGGCAGGGCATCCTGCGCAGCACAGGAGCAGGCGAGCTGGGCAGCCCTGGAGCCAAAGCAACTGTCTGGCTGCCAAGACAGGTGAGCTGCCTGCCTGCCAAAGCTGGGCACTCACTGTCCTGCTGGAGCAGGGACCTCCTGGTGCACTACTGTGCCCCTAGATTGGTGGGACCGGAGGAATGGGAAGCAGAGGGAGCTGGACTTGGTGCCCACCCACTCTGGGGGCTGCCAAGGAGTCATGCAGCTCCTAAGCCTAGCAGCTGGGAACCAGCCAGGCAGGCAAGGTGGCAGGTTGCACCTCACCCAACCTAGCCAGGGCATTTGGATCTCTCCCCTCAAAACCCTTCCAGTGGAAACCAGTTTTGCCCCAGAATTTCTTACCTGCTCTATTTGTGACTTACCAAAATTCACAAAGTGACTGTGGGCACAGAAAGCTCACAACATGAATTCAAATTAGCTAGAACAGATACAGCAAACGTGAAAGGATACACAGCAGGCACATTCACGAAACCAGAATGGAGTGTGTCAACTGTGAACTCCCTGGAGATAAAGCCAGCCTATGTACATGGGCCCTTAGTTACAATTCCTCTGACTAATGAGTAACTGCCATGGCAGCTCCATGTATAGTTTGTAGATTTAGTGATAAATTTAATAAAAGAGCAGGCCAGAGAAACAAGATGAAGATTAAATATATAACAAAAATTTGTAGCAACATCAGCTAATTGCATAGCTGAGGCAGGAGGTGTTAATTACAATTATAGATGAGCCAGCTAGTAATTCACATTAGTGAGCATAGAGCAATTATCAACCTGCTGGTTTTCTTGCTACTCATTATATACATGTTTTCCTATTTTTGATGGAACATAATAGCTGTATTGAAAAATGTAACAGAACAGTAATGGATATAATGCCTATTTGGGTAACCTACAGCTGTGATGTGCAATATTATCATAAAGATATTCTGTTTCATTTGGAAAAAGTCACTATCCAGAAAGCTAAGTTTCTACTGCTAGACTTGAGTGGAAAAAAAGTCATGGGCATTTCACAGCTGGACAGACATTCTTTGTTTCTTGCATTATGATTTACAAATACAAATTAACCTTGACTGGACCTGAGGCAAAAATACAGTTTAAATTATGCACCAGTAAACAATTAAATCTAAGAGTATCAACATCAGTACATCTGCTTCTAAGCGATAAATTGGAAGAATTTCACTAACATTTGATTGAAGAAATATAGTCTCCAAGCCTGGCAAATGTATTATTCCTATGAGCTTCCAACTGACTCGGTTTAACATAGCTCATCCAGGAGAGACCATGCCATCATTGTGTCAGCTGTCTTATCATTTAACAAATCATCCTGCAGGGTACTAGAAAGAACATGTTAAAGACAAGGTGACCTTCTCAAGAATAGGTCAATTAGTGCTTACAAGTCAAACCCATGTTCTTCACCATGCATTGCTTCCAGCATCGAGGCACTGGGCACACTGTCAGTGCACAGCTTCCCAGGGGAAGCGAGAATGCTGGTATAGCCCAAAAGTCCTGTAGAAATGGCACTGGCAAAACCATCCTTTTTCCATTTACAGAAAAGCAAGGCTCTGTTTTACTCTACCAAATGTTTGTGCTTTGTACTGTGTACACACTACAGTGAAAATCCTTTTCAGTCAAAGGGTAGTTACCCATCTGTAAATAGACTTCTTTGGGATGAATTCTGCACATTCGTACTTATGGGATGTTCCGCTAGTATGTTCCTCACAGTGCCTTACCCTTGATCACTCAAGCCTTAAAAATGTTCAAAACCACTATTTACTTCATACTGAAAGAGAACATGAGTCACATTTTGAAGATGTAACACTGTCATTTCACATGCTTTCCATATATTTATGCCATTAGTTCAGTCACATTGAAATTCAATACAAGGATATCAAGCAACTATGCAATTTTTGTCTGAAAATTAGTATCTTTCTGGGCAGATGTTTATCAATTAACAGGTACAGCTGGGATATTATAACTAAACTACATATTTCTGCTTGTTTAACAATAACTGAAGCTGAATTCAGTATTGTATGTGTATTGAGAGAAAATGAAACCCCTCCTAGGTTCTTCACAAAATTAGCAACATTATTTTCGTACTATTCATAGTTTGAAGTATTTGTAAACTTCAATGGAAGGAATAATGGCTAGAACCAACTAAATATTTTGAACAAATTCCATTGCTATTTGCTTAAATTTTAAAATAAATTTATTTTGAGTTGTGTCTGTACCACTTCTGTGTCTCATTTCAGCAAAAACCCCCTACCCAGCAGAAGATTTGTGTATTACATAAATCAACATAGCTGCTATTTTGAGAGCTTAGGTGAGATATAAAGGGAACATACCCTTCATACTTTCTATGCAACAATAAATATACCTAGAAATACGATATATCTATGTGTGCTTCTTCCTTCAACTATACATGGGTTATCACACTGTCTTAATCTGGGATTTTTTGATCAGTGTGATAAAATAGTTCTGACAGTATGCATCATCCTGGACTTCCTAGGTCCCTGGATGTCTGACAGTGGAATGGGGATCACATTAGTGCCATAAGCTGATAAATACAGACAACTGTTAAATATCCAGCAAGATTTTGATACCAAAATTTTCTGTGACCCTGAAAAATGATTCTTTGTAGACACATCCATGTGTTTTTCTCTCAAGAAATTTCCACATGAGGTACTAGCATTTTTAAACCTTTGAGTCTGAATGTATTTCAAAGCATATTTCCATCATTCCTGTTCTGAAATTCTGACTATTTCCATGATGGCACCAGGACCCATGTGATGTCAGAGCAGAATGCTACAAATGGATTATGATTTTCCTCTCTACTTCTTCCCTCTCTCAGACTCAAAATTAGCATTTTTTTAACTTTCTTTGTGGTTGCTGAAAGACAATTTTCTCGACAGTAACTATAACTGCATACATCTCAATCCTTGCAGATACTACACTCTTAATCCAATAAATCATTTCAAGTGTAACCTGACTCTATCAACCCCAGGTAACTCAAGCTTGTAGTAAAGACAAGTCTGAAGTATAGAGGAACATAAGGATGGTCCTGGCTGTCCAGAAGAAGTAAACAGGAAATCTGACAAGTGTAACAACTGCCTCAGGATAATTAAACAGGCATTCAACACGCTTAAATACTGAAGAAGAGGACTTCACAGAGTTTGTGTGAAGTGGTCTCCGTGTGTGAATCACTGGAAAATTCTTCATTGACTTCAGTAGAAGCAGTATTTTATCTTTTCTACTCATGCTTGATATGGACATAGCTACATGTTCTATAGAGACTCATGAACAACTAAAATATAAGGAAAGAGTTTCCAATTTAAAATGTTATTGAGACAGAATAAACTTTAGAAGAAATACTTTGGGATATTTGTTATTGATAGTCAAGCATCAGTGACGACTGAATATATACAGAGCTTAGACATTAGTATTGCCTATAGCTCAGATATAAGTACTTTCCTCTATATCTGCATATCATTACTGCCAGTCACTGGAAATCAAACCCCACATCGATATATGCAACAAAGGAATCATTTGTTACTTCTTCCTTGATGGCTGTTTGGGTAGAAGTTACTGCTTCCAAGGTATTTTATAGTGAATGAGGTTAACTTTAGTGTCCTTGGGTGACACTCTCCCTTAAAGAAATTTTGATGCCTATAGCTATGCTAACTGAGTCCATCCCAGCCATTAATTCTTTGATGACATATGAACATCCTTTTTCTTTTTGACAAGAGAAACTATTGATAAAATTGTTTTCCTTTAAGAAAGACCTATAAGATCTCAAATGACCAAAAAGAGGTAACCTTTCTACAGATGGGATCTGCACAGCATGCTGTGTCCTGGTTGGAGAACTGTTTACAGGGGTTCAATCAGGGGTTCCCAGCATCTGAAGAGACACAAGATTACCTAGGCTGCCCTCCTTTCCTTCATAGTGTTAACACCAAAATATGGGATTTTAAGTGATATGTTACAGACTCTGAGTGCCTTTCTTTCTGAGATCATAAGAAATCAGCACCTTCAGAGGAGACTGAAGGGTGACCTCATTAATGTTAATAAATTTGTAAAGGGCGAGTGTCAGGAGGAAGGAGCCAGGCTCTTCTCAGTGACAGCCAATGACAGGAAAAGGGTCAATGGGTGCAAGCTGGAGGTTTGCTGAGGAGGTTCAATCTGAATATGAGGAAAAACTTTTTCACTGTGAGGGTGACAGAGCACTGGAACAGGCTGCCCAGAGAGGTTGTGGAGTCTCCTTCTCTGGAGACATTCAAAACCCACCTGGACACGTTCCTGTGTGACCTAGTCAGGTGATCCTGCTCTGGCAGGGGGTTGGACTGGATGATCTTTCAAGGTCCCTTCCAACTCCTAAGATTCTGTGATTCTGTGATTCTGGTGCAAAACAATACCACACTTTCTTTCTATAGCCTGTGGTAGGAAAGTAGGATTGTTTTTCACTTGTTTAAGTTTATGGGTCTTACTTTTGCTTCATTGTCAAACCTCTAAAAATGTATCAGGAGCTAGTTACTGGAATAAGCCAGATGTTAAGGGAGACAGTGGTCACTGGTGTTTTCTGAGCATCCAAACTTCAGTTTTGCCAGCACTAGGAAATAGAAATGTCATTTTGTTTTAGCTCCTTGGCGCTTATGATCACAGCATGTTCAATTGCTGGCAGAAAGACAGGCAACTGAAAAGCCCTGACACACTGTAATACACGCATCCATCATTATGTCACCTTTCACTTTCACCTTTTATTAAAAACTAAATTAGAGGACTGACTTAAATGTTATCAAATCTGGTCAAAAGCTGACATCTGGCCACAGATCTTGCATGCAAATTTTGAAGTAGAAAGTACAATTTCTAAAGATTTCTTAAGATAAGACATGGATGCTAGGGTTGTAATGAAAAAGTACTACCCTCTTCAAGTAAGTGAGAGTGGTGTGAAGCATTATTAACAGCTCTATTTATACTATAGAGAAAAAAATAGACCAAAAAAGTAAGATGTAGGAAGTTTCAAATAAAAACAAACATGAGTTTTGTACCTAGGATAGCTCTCTAGTTCAGTCCAAAAGTTTAAAAGTTGAAGTTAAAAGTGGCTGCTAAAATAGGCATTCTTTTGCTATATGACAGAGTGAGAGAAAAGATCTAAAGTAAAACATATTCAGATTTTCTGGTGCTTACCATGGTATCATTTTCGCTATTAATAACTACTCAGAGATACACAGCACAGACTCTGGAGCCCTAAGCACTTGACTGAGTGTGCAGAAGTGCATTAACACCATGTCTCAAGTTGTTCTTTTTCCTTCTCTCCTAGTTCACAGGAGAAAGAAAATCAGATCTACTCTGGACCATGACTAGTAGCAGACTATTAGCCCTTGGTATACTTGCTCAGCTCTTCCATGTAGGACTCCACAGGCAGAGGTAAGACTGACTTGTAAGACAGAGCCCCTGTCCCTACCATTGTGCTTACAATACTGAAGTAAAACTCCATGACCAGTAGTGTAAGTCCAATAGTTTAGCCCAAGTAGTTTTACAAAGCAAGTCCGAAAGAAATGTAGATTTATTTTTTCATTTTACATATGTCCTTATAGAAAAGTCTGACTGTGACATAAAATACTTGGAGAGGTTCGGTATCAGTTTCTCTCAATCACTGGTCCTTGATGGAGGTGTGGTTTTTTCCAGCTTTTTTTTAAATTATTTTTTAAAATAAATAGAAAGTTTACTTTAAAATAAATAAAAGTGCTAGAAATCAAAACACTGTGCTCCTGATTCTTTTCTGATGCTCTGCAAAATCAGTGAGGGAGGCAGCTGCAGAATTAATGTCATTGCATCTCTCTGGGGTGTGTGACACGTAACCACAGGAAGAACAGAAGATCCACAGACTGGTTATTTTCCTTCTACTCATGGTGCATTTACATGCTTACATGTGTGGTTAACTGTGACATTTGAATAATGCACTGGTTAGTTAATCACACTTTTACATGCAAAGTTACCTGTACTTTGAAATGGACCAGAGCATAAGGTTCTGTGCCTTTAAAGCAGAGCAGGGATATCGTGTGCCCTGGAGATGATAGCCATTACCCAGTACCAAGAAATCACTTCAATGTGCTAGCAGTAAAAGTTAATAATAAAAAACAGGAAAATTATATTTTCACTGATATGTTCTCCTTCCAATAATTAAATAATTTTTTTTTAATAAAAAAGAAAATATTGTACCTATAAGGTACCTATTAAGCCAGCATATGTAGGCCCTTATTAGTTTTCCTCAGTCCCTGGAAGCATACAAACTTTAATGAACTGTGAAACATTAGGCAATAGGAAAAGTTGAAAGACAAAATCCATGTTGGTCTTTGTTACTCCCATCTCCTCCAATATAATGCGCACAGTTTATGTAATATAATTAACAGTGATTTCTTCTTCCAAAGGTCCTAATGACAGCAAGAGAAAAGGCTTGCTATTGTCAGACTTTCTGTTGCTCTAAATAACTGTTCAATCTATAAGCAACTCCAAAAATGTTCTGCTTAAATGAACTGCTCCTGGCATTTAGTAGTATATACTATGCACAGCTTCTGCATCTTTCTGTAATGCTGCAAAACAGATATGAGGCTAAGAAAGGTGATTTTTTCCTAAATTGAGAACACAAAACACTGAAAGCAATATATACTGTCCTAGTGCTATCATAAAGAGCACTTTCAAAATGACCCAGTCAGAAAGATAATGTTCCCTATTGTACAGGGAAGAGAGAATATAATGAATTGGAGCCCTATAAAAACATTCTGATAAATACCTCATTTATTAGACTACCTCAGCAGGATCAATCTTATCAGAAACCAGACTGCTTTCAGAATTAGCTGGAACCACTATTATTATTACCTGGCCATCAAGCAGTGAGAAACAGACTACGTTCATTTAAGCACAAAGTGTCCATCGGCTTCCCTGTATTTACTGTAAATATGACCCAAGCTTTCCAAGAGCTCTTCAACCATTGTTTCACTAAAAAAAGAGCAAACAGATCAGTTCTTATATGGCTGATGATACTACTGAAGGGTCTGCTATGTGGCTTGCTGCTTGACCTGGAATGTGTGATAAGCAGCTTCTTTTTACAGCAGCAATGCCTCCAGATCATGTTTTAGGATAGTTTTTTCTTGCTGAAGGCTGCTTTGTTTTACAGACTCTTTACCATCATAGCTATATTGGCACAACAGCATTGGAAACCAATCCACTTCCAAAGAAGATATAAAAACCATTTCCACATCAGCAAGTCTTTAAGACAAACAGGAGATCTGTAGAATGAAAGTTTTTGGAAGGTACTGGACGTTCATGGCTTTATTATATTCAACTTGCCTTAATCTAGTCCCATTTCCCAAATCCCCATTTTCAGCTGGACCTCATCTTTTTATTTCATCTGAAATCCAATTCATGTGTACTAAGGCCACACCACAGTGTGAACAAACAATTGGGGGAAGTCAGAAGATTCACTTCAAAAGTTCACTCCTTATCTGAACTAAAACACTATGTCTATATCATCCATAAAACCAGAAAGTTTTCCTGATGGTGTAAATTTACTTCCTCTTTAAATGACATAAAGTCATTATGCTCTTTCCTGCTCATACAAGATCTCAAATTTTTCATGCCCGTATTCAAAGCCAACTTTCTTGTACTGGCAAAAGTCTATTCATAAACCTGGTATACAAGTAATATCAAAGGCAAAACATCACAAAGCATTTCTGAACATGAGACAAAGACTTCTGCATGTAAAGTGCTCCTGTAAAAATGATAGATATATTCATTATGCCATAGACAAGCAGAGCTGCTGACACTTAATGCCATTTCTGTTTTTTCGGAATTTATTAGCATTATCTAAAATGTAGCATCAAACATTCAATGCATAAAATTTTTGTTTGTTGGACATTCAGGAAAAAAATGAATAAAGAGTACAAAGCCTCTATAGGTATGTGTATGTACCTAACCTTTTAAACTATGGGCTGCACAGCAACTATCATTAATTTTGGAAGTCATCCAGTCATATTCTTCCACAAAGCTTTGAGAGTGTAAGAATAAGCTCAGATGTACACAAGAATGATAAATGTATTCCTCTCCTTCACAGATATTATTTATATTCACCCGTGCAGTGCCCATCATTTTATGTAATGCAATGCATTGTAATAACTTCTAAGTAAATAAATACTTTAAAATAAATCACATCACTTCAGGCAAGAGCTTGTTGGAATTTTTCAGTGAAACTTTTATTGTCTGGGAGAGCCCATTTATCAAAGGTTTTTTGTGGGATTAGCATGAATGACACTTAATGGGAAAGGCTTCTGATACCTAATATGGACGTGCTAGAAATCCAGAAAGAAATGCAGGCAACAGAAGCATTTGCAGTTGCAGGAGATCTTTCTATATGCCAGACTCTTAGGAACCCTTCTTATGATACTTTTATATACGGGTGGTACTTTTCTTATATCTGCAATTAACTATTTATTAGTGTAGAAAGAAAGGTTGTCACACATATACTAAAGCAGTGGTGTCCAAACTGTTCTGATTGCGCACCTATATCGGTAAAAAAATTCTGAGCACATATATCCAATAGATGTTTGTTTATTTACAAATTATACACATTTTCTCCTGTACAAACATATTACATATATTATAAAACAAACAGAAAAACAGAAATTAAAGAGCTAAAATAAACCCTATTTTAAATCTATTTTATTATTTTTATTAATTGTACCAAAAATATATTCTTCCTGCACCCCAATGGATGGTCTTGAGCACCTCTAAGATGTGCACACACCCTACTTTGGACACCACTGAACTAGAGTACCCCCCCTGAACATGAGTCCAACTCCTTCATCTGAATCTAAAAGAGCAGGAACTTGGTTTCCCACAGAAACTTCTTCCAAGGAGTCTTGACTTTGTTATGACAGTTAAGATGGTAGTACCACATTCCTTTTGTCTAAATTCTTCTCTCAGACTAGAAGGAACATGTGTAATCATTTCAGCTATCATGAATCTTGATCATTTGCAAGACAACTCGCTAGATTTTAAGTATGAAGAAGTAGTAATGACATGTCTATATTCAGTAAAACTGCCATTACCCAACAGAATGACTCAAAAAGTTATGTCTGTAATTGTGTAAGAGCATCAGAGTTACTCTCAAATTATACTTATTAGCCAGACACCTTTTATACATATTCAAATAACTCTCAAACATAGATACACGTTCTTAAAGTTGTACACAAGGAAGCTTATTCAGTTTTGTTTAAGCTCAGACATAATTGCTTAATGCCCATTTCTAAGTCCCAAACAGTAAGTCCCCAAAAGCATACCAGTCTTTCTTTACGGATGCCTGCTGCTGCTCGCCTGATTTCCTAGATGCTCCATTCAAGTCACTAATACCTGTGCTGAGTGCCTTCACCAGAGAGATATGGGCCATTGCTAACCAGGTTTGGCACATGGGAACCCAATCTCTGGCCATGCTATGGGAGGCCTGAAAAATTAGTTGCAGTCAGCAATACAACTAATTTCACCTGCTGTGATGGTAGGCTGTACACCATTTGTATAATAACTAGCTGTTAGAGAACTCACCTAATGGTTAGAAAATAAAGCAGCCTGAGCTTATCCCAGGAGATGTGGGCTTAACCATCTGGCTTTCAGTTATTGGGAGGTGGAAAATATGCCATCTGCCTTCAGAACCGATCTTCTGAAAACAGAAATTACTCAGAAGGTGGGCCAGGGTAGGTCTGCTCTCTAATGGCTAGACAGTTCATGGAACAGAGACATTTAAAGCTCTGATTATGGTCTGGAGCCACGCTCAAAAGTCTCTTTTTCTAATAACAAACGTTCTCACTACTACAACCAGATTTACCCTGGTAGTTCTTAATCTAGTCGTGATACTTTTCACTATATAGGAGTTCAAGATGCAAAAGAAGGCATGGAAAGTTCACTTATTCATACTGGAAAAGAAAATAAAGCTACTTTTAGTCAGTAAATTTTAAGTCACATAATACAAAAACTTCTGATGAGACCATAACTATACCTATCTTTTTAATACATTGTTGTGAAATCCCAGATATGATGCAAAATCATAATTTAATCATGGCTATAATAACATTACCTTTGGTAATCAATTAACACAATTAGTTTTACGTTGCTGATATAAAATCATTAATATATCTTGTCATTCCAGTGCATCAGCAAGTAGTTCATTTTCCTATAAAGTCAAGTCATCCTACTATACCAGCTAAGAGGAAGCTCGCTCCAGGGCCATATTGTTCATACGGGATTCTTGCTCCCAGTGGAGAGACTGGTTCCAGGCAGGTACTGAGTACTCTGCCTCCCTCTTAGGTAATCAAAATTGTAGAGGTTTAGCTCAACACACGGAAAAATGGTGCTATTTAGAAATTAAATTCTGCTTCATGTAAGCTTACACTGCTCTTATAACTGCCTTTTCTGAACATTCGGGTAAGTAAAACTTCATCTGTACACATGCCCACAGAAAGACATTTCTGAATCCATAAAATCAATGTATTTTAGTTTGGTGCCAAAACAATAATTGTCATAAGTGGAAACATAAGTGAAGACTGGTTATATGCTTCAGAGTGAGTCAGAAACAGTAAGATAGGTTTTGCCTGACCAGTCATAGCCTGCATATGAGATTGTGTTTATGAATTCCTCAAGGAAGAAAACAATATTTTAGTCCTACGCAAACTAATCTGATCACATGCTCTTTGACCACTCTTAAATATTAAGAATTATGTTAAAAAGTATTGGCAAGTACAATGGATAGGTCATGAATAGGCAAACTGTACATTTGCTTTCCAAATAATAAATAATCTAGAATTCATTCTTTGCCACAGAATCATTTCTAGAATACTATCATGCAGAAAAACCCTGGGGATGTATTTTTAGAATAAGGAAGACTTTGGATTACTTTTTTCCCATACCTGACTTCCTGAAGGCCCACGAAAGTACGAGAAGAGATAGCCAATGGCCAGTTGTATCACACAGCTCCTCTTATTGAAAAGCACTTAATAAACATAAATTATTCACTTCAGACACCATCATAGTGTAGCAGTAGACAGACCAAAGTTTGGGCAAAATATTTAAGTGTCTATCTACAATACTGCAATTAACCTCAGTATATTTTTATATACAGGTACTTACACAAATTTGCATATGAAGCTCTTGCTTATCCTGCTTGCATTCATTCTATGTATTTATTCAACATAACTCATTCATCATTCACTCAATACTCAATTTCAATACATAAAAGCTTTCTTCCACTGATACAATATGTATTATATGTTTTCTTGCCACAACTGTCCCCAACTGCTTATCCCATTCACTCCACCTCTCCCATCCACATGCCCCTTGAAGCCTCTGATCTTCCTCGTGCCTGTCTCTGATCTTCCTTAAGTAACTAAAGTTCTGATTCCTTCCTCTGCAAGGGCTGTGGGGCAGGTGATGAACATGGGATTTACAAATGCTGGAGGCAGGAAGGTGAAGCAAGAAGAAATGAAAAAAATGCAAAGGATTCAGAGGAACATGGAAAGGAAGAGAGTGCATCAGGTGAACTGCAAAGTATGAAGGATAATCAGGAGTTTATTTTCTGAGCATTCAAATTTTCAGAAACAAAAAGTTTTGTCTCAGTTGCTTTCAGAGTAGATCTCTCAGACTGCTGTTCAAAATACAGATACATCTAGATCTGCAACAGTAAATGCTGCTGTGATTTTTTTTTAGATCCATTTACAGAAAATTAAAAATGTGGTTTATATCCATATTTATGCTTAACATAACAGCAGCTACATCAAAAAGTTAGTATAGCTCTTGTCCAAGCTTTCATGCATTATTCTCCAGATGACTGAACCAAGTCCCATAGAAATGTTTTCAAATAAATAAGAACATTTATTTAAAGTAGTTACTCACAGGACAGGTTTGTTTTGGTTTGATTATTTGTCCCAGAAATATTACCTGCAGTCTGTTTCTGAGCAATATCTTTGCTTTAAGTGGTTTCTGTAGTGTTTGTAAACTCTTCAGACATACAGTCCATTGAGCATACAACTGGAACTGCATGTCGTCTCACACTACACCAGTTTGTAGTATCGCCTACAAACAAAAGTAAAAGTCAGATTGACTATGGCTTGAACATTACCAGTGTCCCACTGATAACTGACTGCCCTCCTTCATTCTTGTATTTTTCTAACACCTCAAGCAGAGGATGTTTCCCTTTCAAGCTCCAGCCCATTCCTGATCTAACAGCTCTCATTTAGTTTGGAAATATTAACTTTCACCTCCACTTGTTACATGAGGTCAACCTCACCTTGTTCCATGCAAAATTTGTGTAGAATTTTCACTAAGCATTTGCAAAGATTTTCTTTCTCCACCTTCAAGCCAATTGTTGAAACTCTGATTTACAGCTAAGATCAGTGTCAATCATGCTACCAATATCTTAGTGTGTCTTTATTCTCATGAATATTAAGCATACTTTCTCCTGTCCTGTGCCTAGACTATAAACTGCTTAGGGATTATCTTTTCGTTCTGGGTTTGTATACTACCTGACACACAGATTATGACTAGCATTCCTATGTGCAGATAGGATGACAATATATGATAGAAAATAGTATTTTTTGTGAGGAACATCAATAGGGGAGGCATTTGTAGGAGAAGAGCAGTACTTCATAATGCCCCACTGAGGCTTTTGATTAGTATCTACCCTGAAGGAGGAATGCTATCCACTAAGCTGGTAATACAGATGAGTCACTAAAAGCATTCAGGAGTCTTTTTATGGTAATAACTTGACTTAAGTCAGGCCAACCTACATAACATGAGGGGAAAAAAAGTTCAAGATAGCAAGGCAGAAGAAACAAAGAGGAGAAGAATGGTTTTTTAACAGAATTCATTTGTTTATCTAACATAGATCTACATAAGAATTTGATATTTTCCACAATGGTTATTCCACATTCATATCAAATGACTTGGAACATAAAGAGCTCATTTAATACAGTACTTGTTTACAGTGTTTAAAAATTCATGAACTCACTGTATAAGCCCACTTGCTGAGATTCATGCTAAATATTCTTCCCTGAAAACAGTGCCACACTTATATAAAAGAGAATTGGGTATAAATTGGGAAAAATGGTGCAAAAAATTACATGTAGAACTATTTCTGTACAATATTTACTTGTCTCAACTTGCACTGAAGAAAATACGGTAATTAACTAACAATGAAACTTATCAGAGCAATTTATTTTATAACATTAATGTATATCAGACATATGGTGGTATATCACAAGAAGCAGGGTGTGCCACAATGCTTACTTCCCATGAGCCCTAATTTGCATATATGATATAGAGATTGATACAGAAATAATACAATAGATTGTTTGGTTGGGTTTTTTTCTAAACAGAACACTCTAAATATCAAGCATTCTTTACAGAAAGCATAAAGTTAAAATAACATTTGAGGACAGCATTAGAGAGGAATGATCAATGGGAAGAATAGCAGCTTTTCTCTTTTATTTATTATGGTAGCATTTGGGGACCCCACACTTGGACTAGGACACCATTGTGATTGGAAGTGTGCAAGAATATTAAAAAAAAATAAATAAAAAAGACAACATTGCTGATCCTATAACCCCAACTTCATCATGACTTGATTTTCATTTTGTAACACATAGGTATACTGCGCTTTGTACTCCGCTCAGAATGCAAAGCACAGATGAGCTTTGTAGTCAAGCGCAATTTTTTTGCTTTATTCAACCTTTAATAGGAAAGGTCTGCTTACATGTACAAGCACTTCCAAAAGGTTAAGATAAAAGCATCTCTCTTAGGTAATTCATAATGCTTTTTACACAACAACATGAAGATGAAAGAAGTTTGCTTCCTCAAACTGGGACAGAACATCAGGAAAACATGTAGATTTCATTCTGTATGAAACCTGAAGTATTTTTCTTTATTAAAAGACATGAAAATCTTGAAAATATCTGTTATGTTCAAAACTTCAGGGTATGTCAACACTATCTATTTGGAGCACCATATTGCAAGCAATTTCATGTGTGGTGGACCCTTAACTTTGTGATTGTATAGCAAAAATATAGAAAAAATAATGGTATGGCACCAACCTCAATGTATTATTGTCTATGGACATTTAAAATGTTAAATGTAACTAAGCCTGGTGTTTGCATGATGGCAGAAATATTTAAGAAAAGAAGAATGTGAAAACATAAGGTAAGTTAGTCATTGAGTTAGACTGAAAAAGTCCTCTAGAAGTTTAATCAGGAATGCTGTTTGCTAAAACATCTGCCAAAAAGAGAGGTTTCATCTCCTTGGAGCTTTGCTTACTCTATGCCTGAACGACTCTAGGAAAATAAAATTCTCTGCTTAACAATCTCAGAAAGCAGAAAGCATGCAAAACAGTTATTTTAATTACCACTTAATAGAAGTTAATACGCAATTTCATTGAGGTCTTCTTCATGAGTCACAATACCCTGATGGCAAATACTCTCTATCTTATGTACCAAAACTCATCTTCTTGTCTGTATAAATATTATTTTCAGTCTGGCCACAAGAGGAACTGAAATTAACTTCAGTAAATAAGTTATGACCAATAAAATAGTTGCTTTCTGGAATTTGGCAAAGCAAAACATTGAAACCATAATCCTCTGCAGTGGTCATAACCTGAATCAGAAAAAATCACCATGTAAACATCTACACTAAATTTACGGCATGTTTATCTTTTTATTCACACCCTCAGCATAGTAATCCATGCACAGTTGTTAAGCTCCCCTCTTGTACGTGATCAGGTAAAGCTATAAACCTGAACTTGTAATATTATACATAATTTTAATGATCATGTTAACAGAGTTACGATTAGGGCATTATAACTCAATACAACCTGTCCATTTGCTGCTCACTAATTAGGGAGAAGAGATATAAGGAATTGTGGCAAAAAGTATCACAGATAAAAGGAGAATGTAAGACTACTTCAAAACCATAGAAGCTTATAGTCACATGTTATTTCTTCTGAGATACTGATTTCCAAAAGCAGTGTTTGTGATGCATGATGCTGCAATATTGTCTCCTTAAGGGTTCAGAGATCAGGAATTATTTTTCTGGTCAAATCAACCAGTCAAGTCTGCAAACAGCAAATATTTCTTTCTTGCTGCTGGTCTCCCTTGTCATCTCATCTTGACACATTTCTCTTCCCCTTCCTAGCCAGCAGCTATTTAAATAGCATACTATTGCAAATGCCAATGAGAGTTGTTTTAAACCTTTCCGAAGGTGCTTCTCATTTTCATTTTGCTGGTCAGACAAGTTAATTGCAAATTTGCAATAAACAATTTAAGCAAGATGGGAGAATAACTGAAAAAGAAATCAAGTGCTAATAGTATGATTAGTTCTGATACACAGTATTCAACACAAACCAGTTTCTTACGTCCCACACTGTAGGACTGATTGGATTCACAGAAGGCTAAGATTCCAATATGGGTGCTTTGGTCAAGAGTCTTTGGATCTGGTAATGACATTCCCTGACATATTCCCAACACCAGCTGGCATGGCTCCCAAGGAATCAGCAGAAAGGATGCAACACACTCTCTACTGGCTTCATTCCACTAATAAATGGGAGTTTCTGTCACAAACCTTTTTCCCTACTATGAAACCCAAGTGAAGCTGTCGTAGCATTGCTTCTTAGCAAAGTACTTCTCTGGGGTATCATAAAAGGTAATTTTTGCCTTATGAATGCACTATGACTTTTCCAAAATGACTTATTTAGTTTTAGTTGAAAATGCCTCCAATGTCTACCCACTGTGCTCCCTTAGGTGCCATGGTCCAAGGCAGGCTGAGAAGGCAGATACAGGCACAGCAGAACCCTCTTCTCACCCTGAAAGCCATCTCCAATTACTCCTCCTTTGCACATGGATAAAGAGAAGCAGAATGGCTGGATCTCTCATAGCTGCATACTTTGACAAAATTATGCAGGCAATGAAGTTGGAAAAAAGCCTCTACACACTGTTTGGACAACAGTGGATGGGTTAACCTTTTGGATAGATCAAAACTGTGCTTTCTCTATAAGCTGCTCAGTGAATACAAGCTGAATGCAGGCTGAAAACAAGCTGAATACTCAGTGAATACATCAGAATATGCCAAATCATTTTTATTCTGAGACTCTTGCAGCCCTATATTGTCGATCATGCTTTGATCGGTTCCTAAAGATTTTCACAGAATCATAGAATCATTAAGGCCGGGAGAGACCTCTAATAATCAAGTCAAATCATTAACTGATCTGTTGCTTGAAGTGTATATTCCTCAACTGACCTATCAGTATCTGCAAGACGACCACAGGACTCTGAGACGACTCTATAAGAGTTATAAATCGAAGACTTTTATTTTATCAGAAGCTGCGCTTTTATAGTCCAAAATCCCTTAGTCACACTACATAAGCATTTCTATTGGTTATATATATGTGTCCATATTGTCTAAGCTAATACATGATTGGTTACTATCTTACGTGTCACTGCCCACATCCGGGTCAGGTTGGTTTACTTCCGGGTCGTTCTCTTGCCGCATCGTCGTACTTTCTCTTTCTTTATCCCTGTGTCAACTTAAGGCGATCTCCCTAAATTACACAACTCTTAAGGCGGTGATTCCAAACCATACAACTCTATATAATCATATCCATTTTCATTCATGAAGCCTCCAACAAGTATCAAAGAATATTGTGAATAGTTTTCTTAAACTTCTTGTGAAAGTATTGCTTCCCCTTTTGGATCACTTCTCATCCCTTATGTACATCTTTTGTAGCTGCTAACCAAAACAACTCTGTGGAGTTTTAAATATTTCAAAGATATTTTAAGTTCAGAATTACCAGTGTCTCTCTTTCCTTGCCCCTTTTCCTGTAAGACCCTTTCACTATCATATATCAAATATCTGTTGTGACCATTTACACAAAAACTACATTAGCTATTGCTTTTATTTGCCCTTTGTTTCCCTGTACTTCATGAATTTACAAGGAAAGATGTGTTAGGGAGCAGACAAAGGCATATATCTGGCATATCTATTTCTCTTTGGCCCATGTTAGAAATGGAGAGCCAGGAGCTCAGTGATAAGCATTAGAAGTACTGCAACTGAAATATTATTTTTGAAAACAGAAAACTAAAAACTTCAGCTGGACATGTGAAGTCTCTGAATGGATGTCAGAAATTGGACCATACAGCCTTCACTAGTACTTAATTTTATTTTGGTTTTTCTAAAGATATGCTGCTCAATCCATCCTCCAATGCACAATCACACACACACACAAAAATGTATTTTAGTCCAATGATGGAGTAAATCCCATGGCTAAAAAACCCAATACACAGCTGTGAGCAAGTGATAAAGTTACCTGCCAGCTCAGCTGTAAAGGCATGTACAAGGGATTTTTTCCTCCCTCTGGAACAATGTGAATAGGGTTGTGATTGCTACCTGTGGAGTTTTATCATATAAAGCAAAATGCCCATGTTGTGTTGCAACATTTCATCAGTGTCTCATCACTCTTTAATGGATATCTAATAACAGTTAAAAACTGCATGGCAACCTTCCTTTGAAATATGATGATGTCAAGAAGCCTGACACCCTCTCTCCTTTTAAACTGAAAGCCCAGTCCTGCAGAAGTTTCATGTGAAAAATTCCCAAACCAAAGTAAAGGTTTTGTCACAAAACACTACTTAACTGAAATAAAAATAGTTTGTATAAGCATCTTGGTTTCAGCAATGCATAACACAAACATAGGCAGGCTTTTAAGCAGAAAAAAATATCTGGTTCTGGTATCTGATATCTTCCTAGCTGACCTGGAAGGCAGCTTAGACCCTGTATCACATGTTTAATGATTTTAAGAGGTTTGTGATATGTGTATGTAAACTGGAAATTTTAAGGTTTCCTGGCCTGAATCTGAAGACTAACCCACTATGCATAGACTGAAGTCAGAGATCATGAAAATTAATTTGTATCACAACTGGAGTCCTGAAGTCAGGGAATGCCAATTCACTGCACACAACTTGGGAGCCTGGAGAATGCAGACTAAGCAGGGACTCACGGCTTCCACAGCTCCTGAAGTGAATTTGGAAGCCTAGAGAAACACAGAGCAACAGCCTAAGAAAAACTTATCAGTGTTTATAGACTCCCCATAGTTAGAACAGGAGTTCTTAGTTTGAGGGGCTTCCCAAGCTGGCCTCCACCAAAACCACTGGAAAAAAATTGTTCACAGTGTCAGAATACGTAACGAATCATTGTTAGAGGGCCTAAACTCAGGTAATAGATAATGTGCTTCCTCAAGGTAGAGACAAGGTTCACAGAGACTATGGAGAATTATGCCAAATCATTTTTATTCTGAGACTCTTGCAGCCCTATATTGTCGATCATGCTTTGATCGGTTCCTAAAGATTTTCACAGAATCATAGAATCATTAAGGCTGGGAGAGACCTCTAAGATAATCAAGTCAAATCATTAAATTGCCAAGTCCACCAAAAAAACAGGTCTCTAAGCACCACATCCACATGTCTTTTAAATACCTCCAGGGATGGTGACTCCACCACTTCCCTGGACAGCCTGATCCAATGCTACACAACCCTTTCAGGGAAAAGATTTTTCCTAATATCCAATCTAAACCTCCTCTGGCACAACTTGGGGTGATTTCCTCTCATCCTCTTGCTTGTTACTTGAGAGAAGAGACTGACACACACCTCATTACGACCTCCTTGCAGGTATTTGTAGAGGGCAATGAGGTCTCCCCTGAGTCTCCTTTTCTCCAGGATAAACAACTCCAGTTATTTCAGCTACCCTGATAAGACTTTTGCTCTAGACCCTTTGCCAGCTTCAATGCCCTTTTTGGACAGGCTTCAGCAAGGCAATGTCTTTCTTCTAGTGATGGGTCCAAAACTGAACACAGTATTTGAGATGCAGCCTTACCAATGCCGGGTACAGCAGGACATTCACTTCCCTGGTCCTGATGGCCACACTATTTCTGATACAAGCCAGGATGCTGCTGGCCTTCTTGGCCACCTGGGCACACTGCTGGCTCATGTTCAGTTGGCTGTTCACCAAGATGTCCAGGTGCTTTTCCATCAAGCAGCTTTCCAGCCACTCTTCCCCCAGGCCTGCACTGTTGCATGGGATTGTAGTGACACAAGTGCAGGACCTGGCACTTGGCCTTGTTGGATGTTATACAGTTGGCCTTGGCCGATCGATCCAGCCTACCCAGGTCCCTCTGTAGAGCATTCCTAACCTCAAGCAGACCAACAACTCGGTGTTGCCTGTAAACTTACTGAGAGTGCCCTTGATCACCTCATTCAGATCACTGATATAAATATTGAACAGAATTGGCCTCAAAACTGAGCCTCGGGGAACACCACTAGTAAGTGGCCACCAACTGGATTTAACTCCATTCACCACAGCCCTTTGGGTCTAGCCATCCAGCCAGGTTTTTATCCACTGAAGAGTTATCTGAGCCATGAGCAGCAAGCTTCTCCAGGAGAAGACTATGAGAAATAGTGCTAAAGGCTCTACTAAAGTCTAGGTAGACAATATCTGCAGCCTTTCCCTCATCCACTAAGTGGGTCATTTTGAAAGTTGATAAGCTTCTGCAAAATGGTTACTTAAAATATATGGCCATTTAGTGATTTCAGTGGACTTCATGTGAGAGCCCAATGTACTTCTGTATTTTTAAAAGTACTAAAAGTTGTCTTCATTCTATTCTCACTTAAGCTGAAGGGGCACTGGAGACTTAAATTCAAGATAGTGTTACTTATCTTTAAATACACCCTTCTGTAGTCTTCTAGGGATATGGTTAGTAACTATCAGTCATGGTCATGCAAAGATACAGATTTTACAGGTTGGAACCGATCTAAATATAAATAATCTGATTCATTTCATGCAGCACAACTGCATACAAAATTGTACATAAGCCCTGGAGAGAGTAAAACTCATCATTCAGCTTATGGCAGACACAGGACCACCTTATGATGTATACAAATAAATGAATTCTTACACTGTGAACAACAGGTTGCTTAGCAGCAGGCAAACACTAGACTAAGCTGGTATACTATATCCAGTGCTTTGGAAAGGCTAATTTTATGAAGCTCAAGAAAATTCACACACAGATAGAGCTGTTTAAAGGGATTCCAAAGGAGGGTCATGCAAGTGCACTGTACAATGGCACTGATACTCACCTTTCACTCCTGAAAATACTTTACCAGATACATCCTTGCGTTACCTGCCCATTTCACAGATTTGCCCCATTGTCACACCGTGGCTGACTCAGATCATTCTCCTTTGTTGATATTTGCAACTGATCAGCCCCCAGCTTCTGGAAGAAATACTTTTTATTAGTCCCTAAATGCATGACCTGGCACTTTTCAGTATTAAATGTAATCCTATTCTGTTACTGCAGTCCTTGAGGTCATCCAATTTGTTCTTTGTATTGATAAAACTTCCCAAATTTTGTCATCAGAAAATTTCATTACCACATTCCTACTACTTCTGCCAAGATCATTAATTAAACTACTATATGAGATCAACCTCCAAAACCAACCCTTGAGGAGCTCTACAGGCAATCTCTTTCCATCACAATTCTTCTTTCAGCCAATGTGTTGTCATATTGTCTTTAGCCAGGTCTCCTCTCAGCTCCCGTATTTCTATTCATTTTTGCTGTTTTTCATTTCAACTAATAACTGGCCAAACAGTGGTGTTCTGAATGCTCAGATGAAGATCAGATAGAGTGTATTGAGTTTCCATTACTTTCCAAATCATGTCAGAGTGATAAAGAGCATGGCTTATAGTCAGGAGTCTTAAACTTGTTACCTGGCAAACCTAGTAAGGTTTATGTTCATTTAACAAACACCAGAATAGTAGAGAAATTTCAGAAGAATAGATATGTGATAATCTCAGGTAATATCTTTAAAGAAACAGATGTTTTATATATCTGAATAACTAGGTTGTCATCAAAACCAAGTGAAATTCTGGAGACACACAAAAAAGCTGATAGAACATTTCTCAAAAAACTTAAGATAGGAATAAAATTAATGTCAGGAATTTTGATTTTATGGAAAATCGATCTCATCAAACAAAAGCGATTTCATTCTTTCATAAAGCTGATGAATTGAATTATGTACACTTAATATATTAACTTGGAAAGCATTTGATGTGCACTGCATTACACTTTGATTAATAAATGAGCATCATACAATATCAATAAAGCACATGGTAAATAGGTTAAAAGCTAACATGGGTAGTATATAAACTAAGTATTAGGATGACTTTGGAGTCACCCAAAAAGGATGTGCACTTCTTTCTCTGGTCTGTATTACACATTGCACCAAGTAGCAAAGCAACCCAGATTATGGGGAAGCTTTTATTTTTTATTTTTTATATATTTCATGAAGTAGAATCAGAGAGATGATGGAAGAAAAAGTAGGGTGCAAAAGTATCAGATATCATTGTTATTTGGAAACTTTTAATACTCAAGGCTTTCATATGCATGTGAGCTTGAAATACCTTTTGGAAATGTATGAACTTATGTCATGGTTTAGGCCCAGTACGTAACTGAGCACCACAATGCCCCAAAAAGGGGCTAGTCAAAATAAGGACTGGGAGGGCTTCTCACCACTTAAACAGGTCACAGGCAAAAGACAGACTCATCATAAGGAATAAAAAAAACAAAACCATTTTAATTTGTTACCAACATCAGAGTAGAACAATGGGAGAGACAACCAGATCTTAAAAGTCAAAGACCTTCTCCTCATGCCTCCCTTCTTCCTGGGCTCAGCTTTTGTTGAGGCACTGAGGGGATAGGAGTGGGGGTTGCAGTCCGTTCATGCCATGTGGTCCTTCAGGAGTAGGGAGGACTCCTACCAGCCTCTCTCTGCTTCCATGTGGCACCCTTCCCACAGGAGAAAAAGTCCTCAGAAGTTCAATACGGGTCTGCCCACAGCTGCAGTTTCCCTCCTGCACAAAACTGCTTCAGCCTAAGTCCACAAAGCTCCTATTTGGGTCTGCCCATGGTCACAGTTCCCTCACACACAAACTGCTCCAGCACACACTGCTCAGAGTCAGGGCTTCTTCAGGGGCAGCCACCTGCTCATGTGGCCCTGCTCCACTGGTGAATTCTACGGGCTGCAGGCCAGTCGACCTGGCTCTCCCCAGGGGTTGCAAAAAGGGAACCTGGGCTCTGCGT
>NW_010178262.1:0-4872 GCF_000695765.1 Mesitornis unicolor | reverse complement strand
ACTGAGGGGAAAAAAACTGAGGGGAAAAAAAGAAAAATTTGAGGGGAAAAACAAAAACTTGAAAAGAGAAAAACTTGAGAAATAAAGAAAAAATTGAAGGAAAAAACTTGAGAGAAAAAAATTGAGGAGAAATACAAAAAAACTGGAGTAGGAGAAAGAAAATCTGAGAAAAAGAAAAATCTGAGGGAAAAAACAAGAATTTGAGGGGAAAAGAAAATTGAGAAAAAAACAAAAAAGAGGGGAAAAGGAAAAAACTTGCGAAGGAAAAGAAAAAAATTCAAGATAAAAAAACTTGAGAGAAAAAAACCCGAGAGAAAAATAAAAAAACTTGAAGGAAAACCAAAAAAACTTGAGAGAAAAGTAAAAAAATGAAGGAAAAAGAAAAAAATTGAGAGAAAAAACTTGAAAGGAAAACGATTTGAGAAAAAGGAAAAAAATTGAGAGAAAAAAAAATTTGGAGGAAAAAACCTTGAGGGAAAAAGAAAAATTTGAGAGAAAAAGAGAAAAATTTTGATGGGAAAAGAAAAATTTGAGGGGAATAAAAAATTTTGATGAGAAAACAGAAAAATTTAGAGAGTAAAAAATAAAATTTTGAGGGAAGAAAACAAAAATTTGAGGGACAACAAAGCAGGGTCCAAGGGGGCCAAATCTGGAAAAGGCCAAAGGGGCCAAAGTTGCCAAATCTGGAAGGGGCCAAGGGAGCCAAATTTGGAAAGGCCCAAAGGGGCCAAATTTGGAAGGGGCCAAAAGTTGCAAAATTTGGACAGGGGCCAAGGGGGCCAAGTTTGGAAAGGGCCAAAGGGGCCAAAGTTGCCAAATCTGGAAGGGGCCAACGGGGCCAAAGGGGCTAAATTTGGAAGGGGCCAATGGTGCCAAATCTGGAAGGGACCAAGGGAGCCAAATCTGTAAAAGTCAGAAGTTGCCAAATTTGGAAAAGGCCAAAGGGGCCAAATTTGGAAGAGACCAAAATTGTAAGATTTGGAAAAGGCCAAAGGGGCCAAATTTGGACAGGGGACCAAAGGAGCCAAATCTGGAAGAGGCCAAAGGGGCCAAGTTTGGAAATGGGAAAAGTCGCAAAATTTGAAAAAGAAAATTAAAATTTAAAAATGAAAATTCAGAGACAAAATCTCAAATGGGATTTCAGGAGGTCACAGAGGAAGCCATGCCCAGTGCCCAGCTCACCTCAGTGCCCTCTCTGGAGGACGCCACCTGAAGCTGCTCTCCCCACGCCGTCGCCATCCTCATTCACCTGCAGGAACAGGAAGCACCACCCCCACCGCTTCCAGCCCCGTCCTCTCCTCACCACAGCACCGCGAGCAGCAGAGCACGCTGGGAACTGAGCCGCACCAGCCTCTGCCTGGGAAGAAACGGGGACAACATGAATTAACGATGGTAATTAAATCGCTCGTCGCGAGCACCAACTTCCAACGATTTCATTTCTCCATCTGAGAATCAAATTTGCCTCGTTCCCGCCCTTTTCCGTTATTCTCAATTTCATTTCCCGTTGCTCTGGTTTTTCCATTATTTCCCATTTTCCTTCCCGTGTTTTCCTCTTTTTCCCATCGTTATTCTGAATTTTTTCCCCATTTTCTCCGTTATTTTCCGCTATTTTTTCTTCCAAGTTTGGTTTTTCCTGAATGAGGAGAAATAAAACCCGGGAAATATTGGGAAGAAAAAAAAACTGAGAAATAAAATAGAAGAAACCAGAAAGAACTTGAGAAAGTTTAATATCAGAAAACCCAAAAATTTGAGAACCCAAACAAATTTGAGGACAAACCCAAAAAAATTTGAGGACAAAAAGAAAACGCGAGTACAAACACCAAAAACTCAAGGACAAACCCCCCAAAAATTTGAGGAGAAATCAAAAACAATATGAGGACAAACCCTCAACAAAATTTGAGGACAAACCCAAACATTTGAGGACACACCTCCAAAAAAACCGAGGACAAACCCCCAAAAAAATTCAAGGACAAACCCCCCAAAAATCTGAGGACAAACCCCCAAAATTCGAGGACAAACCCAATAATTCGAGGACAAACCCCCCAAAAAATTCAAGGACAACCCCCAAGAAATTTAAGGACAAACCCAAAATAAAATGTGTTGACAAACCCAAGAAATTTGAGGACAAACCCCTCAAAAAATCAAGGACAAACCCCGAAAATCCAAGGACAAACTCCCAAAAAATTTGTGAACAAACCCAAAAAAATTGAGGACAAACTCCCCAAAAAATTTAAGGACAAACCCCCAAAAATTCGAGGACAGACCCAAAAAAATTCAAGGGCAAACCCCAAAAATTTGAGGACAAACCCAAAAAAATTCGAGAGATAACCCCAAAATTTGAGCACAAACCCCCAAAAAATTTGAGGACAAACCCCCCAGAAACCTCGAGGACAAACCCAAAAATAAATTCGAGGACAAACCCAAAGAGAAAAACCTGTGGACAAACCGAAAAATTTCAGGACAAACCCCCAAAAGATTCGAGGACAAACCCCTAACCCCAAAAGATTCAAGAACAAACCCCTAAAAAATCCGAGGACAAACCCAAACAAAATTGAGGACAAACCCAAAAACTTTGAGGATAAAAAGAAAATTCGAAGACCCCAAAAATTCAAGGACAAACCCAAAAATTTGAGGACAAACCCAAAAATAATTTGAAGACAAACCAAAAAAAAAATTTGAGGACAAACCCCCCAAAAAATCGAGGACAAACCCCAAAAATTCAAGGACAAACTCCCAAAAAATTTGTGAACCCAAAAAAATTGAGGACAAACCCCCCAAAAAATTTCAGGACAAACCCCAAAAAATTCGAGGAAAAACCCAAAAAAAGTATGAGGACAAACCACCAAAAATTTGAGGACAAACCCAAGAAATTTGAGGACAAACCCCCCAAAAAATATTTGTGGACAAACCCAAGAAATTTGAGGACAAACCCCCCAAAAAATCAAGGACAAACCCCAAAAATTCAAGGACAGACCCCAAAATTTGAGGACAAACCCCCAAAGAAATTCGAGCACAAACCCCCAAAAAATTTGAGGATAAACCTCCCAAAAAATTTGAGGACAAACCCCCAAAAACTCGAGGACAAACCCAAAAAAAACCAACCTGTGGACAAATCGAAAAATTTCAGGACAAACCCTCAAAAGATTCGAGGACAAACCCCTAAAAAATCCAAGCACAAACCCCAAAAAAATTTGAAGACAAACCCCCAAAAAAAATTTGTGGACAAACCCAAAAATTTGAAGACAAAACACCCAAAAAAATTCAAGGACAAACCCAAAAAATCAAAGACAGGCCCCAAAAAATTTGAGGACAAACCCCCAAAAATATTAACGGACAAACCCCAAAAAATTTGTTGACAAACCCAAAAATTCGAGGACAAACCCCCAAAAAGATTTGTGAACAAACACAAAAATCCGAGGACAAACCCAAAAAATTCCAGGACAGACCCCAAAAAACTTTGAGGACAGACCCCAAAAACGTGAGGACAGAGTTAAGGAGAAGCAGAAACTTGTGAAGGCCCCAAAATACTCAGAGGGAAAGGTCAAGAAAATCTATCACGGAGAAACCCAGGAGAAACCAAAGAGGAAAACAAAGTGAGGCAAAAAAACCTGAGGGGAAAACTCAACCTGAGGGAAAAACTTAAAATTCAACCTAAAGTAAAATTCCAAGGGGAAAATTCAATCCAACGGGAAAATTTGGGGGGAAAATTCAATCCAGGGGGAAATTTCAGGGGGGAAATTCAACCTGAGGGGAAAATTCAAGAGAAAAATTTAACCTGAGAAAAAAAAATTCAGGGGAAAAATTCAACCTGAGAGAAATTCAGGTGAAAAATTCAACCTAAAGTAAAATTCCCAGGGAAAAATTCAATCCAAGGGGAAAATTTGGGGGAAAAATTCAACCCAAGGGGAAAATTAGGGAGGGGAAATTCAACCTATAAGAAAATTCCAAGGGAAAAATTCAACCTGAGAGAAAATTCACAGGAAAAATTCAATCCAAGGAGAAAATTTGGGGGAAAAATTCAAACCAAGGGGAAAATTCCAGGGAAAAATTCAACCTGAGGGGAAAATTTGAGGCAAAAATTCAACCTAAAGTAAAATTCCAAGGGGAAAATTCAATCGAAGGGGAAAATTCAGGGGGAAAATTCAACCTAAGGGGAAAATTGGAAGGAAAAATTCAATCCAAGGGGAAAGTTTGAGGGAAAAATTCAATCCAAGGGGAAAATTCCAAGGGAAAAATTCAACCTGAGGAAAATTCACGACAAAAATTCAACCTGAAGGGAAAAATCCAAGAGAAAAGTTCAACCTGAGCGAAAAATTCAGGGGAAAAATTCAACCTGAGGGGAAAATTCAAGGCAAAAATTCAACCTAAAGTAAAATTCCAAGGGAAAAATTCAATCCAACAGGAAATTCTGGGGGGAAAATTCAACCCAAGGGGAAAATTTTGAGGGAAAAATTCAATCTAAGGGGAAAATTGGAAGGAAAAATTCAACCTAAGAGAAAATTTCAGGGAAAAATTCAATCTGAAGGAAAAATTGGAGCAAAAAATTCAATCCAAGGGGAAAATTCAAAGGAAAAATTCAATCTAAGGAGAAAATTAAGGGAAAAATTCAACCAAATGGGAAAATTCCAGGGAAAAATTCAACCTGAGGGAAAAATTTGGGGGGAAAGCTCAATCCAAGGGGAAAATATGGGGGGTAAATTCAACCCAAGGGGAAATTTACAGAAAAAAATTCAATCTGAGGGGAAAATTCGAAGGAAAATTCAATCCAAGAAGAAAACTCAACCTAAAGGGAAAATTCAGGGGAAAAATTCAATCCAAGGGGGAAATTTTGGGGGAAAAAATCAACCTAAGGAGAAATTTTGAGGGAAAAAT
>NW_010178261.1:0-8905 GCF_000695765.1 Mesitornis unicolor | reverse complement strand
GTCACCGGCGGGGGAGTAAGAATTGAGGCAGTGCCCGGTTTTAAACTCCCCGAGTGATAGCGGCGCCCGGGCTGTGGAGTGACCCCAAAACCCGCTCAGGTGCGGTGATGGACAACATCACAGCTTGGGGAGGGCGCGTCGGCAGGAAATAACGTGATGAGCTGTAATGCTCACCCCCCGTTTCCCTGCTGTTTAATTACTCTACAGACAAGGTTGAGGTTCAGGACCAAGTCACTCACTCTCCCTGCCCACTGTGGTTGCCCCATTTGGAGCAAGGGGTCAATTTGCTGCTCGGTTTCATCACCTGGCTGCAGCCTCGCTGATTTTGCTGTCAATGGCAGATGAGAGCACGGCTGCATTTATCCCAAGGAGATGCAAAGCACCTGTGCCAGTGAAGAGAGGAGCTCCCCATTTCACTGTAGTATCTTTCCCTTTACTCAAAATACCCTCTTTGAAAGGGGAAAAAATATCCAGGTCTGGGCTGCAAGCAAGGCAAAGCCTTCCTGCTCAGAGTCGATGGCTCACTCTGCACCACAGAAGTGAGGGCTGAGAATGAGAACTGATGTGCGTCTCCCGTCCATCCAGGAAACATGGTATGAAATAAAGAGACAGTATTTTATAACACACTCTTCATGGAAAGCCTCTTTATGTGTTTGTGTATAACTCACACAATGAGATTATTTCATATACCAGTCTGGACACGTACACAACTGTTTCTGAAGCAAATGCTGCCGTTTCACTGCACCCAGAAACAACATTCAAGTTTACCGGAGAGAGCAATGAATGTCATCTCCAGTTGAAACTACACAGCAAAGTTAGGTGTGGTGCGCAGAATTAAATCCTATCACAGACGTGAGAATTGCAATTACATCTCTCTAATGATCACAGCAGCTCAGTCACTGCTTTCACAAGAGTGTACAACAAAACCTGGGACACAATGTGCCTTTCCAAGCAGCTCGCTGAACTAATATACCTGGAGCCAGGTGCCTTTCGAGAAGGTAGGGCCACCCCAAAGTTAGGCCAGCTGAGACAGCGCTGCAGAAACCATTCACAAAGGCAAAAAACAGCTGTGGCTTTAACCTCAATGGGATATTTTCCCTAGAGATTTAACAAATTGTTCAATATTCTCCTGAGTTTTGTGCTCAATGTAGTCTCCAGAGGTTACAGAATGAATGGGACCCTGTTCTGCAAGGGCAGTGTGACAGAGGTGTTATTCCCAAGCCTAAACCCATTGAGGGGCATCCTAAACCCCCCAACCACCCGCATCAATCCCCCCACGCAGACACACGTCCTCAGAAGAGTGCACACTGTGATTTAGCTGCAGACACAAGAATGAGCACCAAGTTATGTTACCCAGAAACAACCCAGCTGACTCCAGTAAAGGATGCTACAGTGGGAGAGGCTGCTCATAACTCCCTGAAAAATTCTGTAAATAACAGCTGAAAAGCAAAAGGAAATCGGTCTCAAAGGCTATTGATATGATTAAGCCATAATGCCTTCACATGATCAATAGCTAATTTTAGAGACTCATCTCTTTCAAACGCGTAAGTACATAATGAAGGCAGAAACCAAAGGACTGCAACCGAGCTCTTTGCCAGCGGTTCACAACACCCCCTGCGCACGGATCAGGCAGGATGTACACAGCAAACAAGTGCTTTGTGACCACAGCAACTAAAGGAAAAACCAACTCACCTTCTGTCACCCCGATGTCTAGGGTGCCTTTCACTTGGCTGAAGCACCACAGCACATCCTGCATGAGGTTTGCAAATCCTGCCAAGGACACACATGTAGAGAGAGGTAAGACATGTTGGTGTATAGCTTGTCCTTTTTCAAACACACACACGAATCGCCACACAAATACCCGCAATCCCTGCACGAAGATAAATATTTGCTCACCTGGTATCATTCTCCCATGCAAAGTGCAAAGCTAACACTGCCAATCTGAGAGCATCCCGCCCGGTTATGAATCGCCCGTCTGTTTTCTCTGTACCATGCGGGGCCATTCCGAAACCGGAGCAATCGGCGTCGGTCCCCTCGGCACCGCTGGCAGCGTCACAACGGCCCCGCAGCCGGGGCTGTGTCACAGAGCGCCAATGTCCCCGTCGCTCCAGCGTGGGCACAGAGACACACACACAACTGCTCTCACTGGCACATTGCTTCCCTGATTTGTGGTCAGCGTAGCTGTGAACTGTCTGGCAAGGAACCCAAGTGGAATGAAGCCACTTCACAGCATATAATATTATAATCAAAATTTGCCTGGGATCAGCAGCGCACTGCAGTTGCTTTAAAAGAACACCACGGGCATTTCTATTATAAAGAGTATTATCAAGCTGTAGCTCTCTCAGCTGTGCTTGCTTCTGTAAGAGAAATTAGGATTTTATCTACTTCTTATTTTCGTGACAGCTCAGCAGAATTCCCCGTTCTGTAAAGCGGTTTTCACTGTAGCACGAAGAATCCACTGCCTCAAAGGACAACTTTATCCCAACACGTTTCCTTTTATCCTAACACACATTTTAGCTCAAAGCCATTTCCAAACACGAAGACAGCAGCACAGGGGAGCAGTAAGGACAAGAAATACCAGTTTGCCCATTTGCACACAGTGAGACATGTCCCGGAGAGCACCGTGTTTCTCGGTCAGCAGTGTGGTATGGGGCTAGGTCAGGGTGTGCCATGGGAGACCCAAACCTGTTACCTCCCTGCAAAGGTAAAGGAAAATAGGGGATTGGGAGGTAAAGTGCAGCTGGAGACGTAACTGAGTTAACGGGATTAATTCACGGCCTACACAAACATTTTTGTGAGATTTCTGTCCGGTTTTATTTATGTCATTATAAGTTTTCCTGTATTAATACAGGTCAATGTTTATCATATATTTGAAGTAATATAATAATCTTAAATACCTAATAGATACAACATCCAGAATGAGCTTTATTGCATGATTCAAGCCAAATACAGGAGAAATTGGAGTTGTAAAAGTACGAAAAGATCTGGAAGCTAAGGATACGAGATAGTTTGATAAGATTATGAAATAATATTAAGCTTAGTGAGCTTCATAACTTGAGATGTCCAAGCAATGGGAACAGCGACAAAAATGACATGAAGATATGAAAAACAATGACATCTGCAAAACCAGGTCTTAACCTTACTGCATGAGCGCGAATGTCTCGTAAATTCTGCTGGAATAGTTCAAAAGGAGCAGGCAGTGCGGTGGCTGGGGGGGCAGCACCACAACACCCGCAGCTCCTCAGTGTCACCGCCTGACCCCGCTCAGCAGGACAGGAGGACGGACGGACAGCGGGACACCCCGCAATGGTCTCCTCACTGGCCGCTGCCCTGCTCCATCAGCGCTGTCTGCAGCTCTCGTTTGATGCTTCTCAGGATCAGAGCAGGGTTTTTCCAAGGTTTTATAGGAATTATTGACAACTCTCTCAAGGGCCCTGAAGGTGGCTCCGTGGGCGCTGGTTTTTGTGGGGTCCACAGCTGTACGGGGCTGTCATAAACAGCTGCACAGCGTCCGTCCCCATCAAACACGGCGGGACCTGTGCCGTGCCACCTGGGCTCCGTAACCGTGTTTTATGTCAGATTTCACTGACAGAAACGCTCCTGTGCGCAGCAGCCGCCATCCCGCGCCCCCTACAGTGAGGAACGTCGGTCACCGACAGCGAAATTTCAGATCTGAGTTTTAAATTCTCAGCAGAGAAATTCTGGAGCTGGAGGGTGGGCTCGTGTCCCAGGAGAAACACAGCTTTTTAAATATGAAGACAGGAGGTCTGCCAGATGTTTCCACATTTACGGAAACACGTCAGAAAAGTGAACTTAAGCACTGCAGAGGTTTTTGGCCAAAACCAGGTTTTCCAGGCAGCCACAGTCTCCACTGGTGGGGCTGTGCTGGGCTGATGCACATGGGCACCGGGGCCCTGTCCCGTGGTGGGGACGGCTTCTCCATGTCTGGGTTTGCATCAGGAAACCCTGCAATGCTGGAATCAAACACTTTTGCAAATGACTGCATATTTCAGCTTGCCAGGAGATGGCTTTTTCCAAGGGAATCGATTTCCCTGGCTCTTGTTTACTCAGAATTTCCCCGAAGGAGAGGTGGGAGAACATTTATGCAAGTTAGTTCATACAAATCAACAGCTGTTATAGCAACTCTTTTCCTCAGAGTTTTGAAGTGCAAATTATAAAAACTGGAAAGCAAATACGGCAATCAAGCCCATCTGGGACAAGAATAATTTTGTATGTAAGATTTTCTTTCTACAGTCATTACAAGTGAAGGTTTGCTTGTCCCTGGCTGCTCCTCATCAAGGTACAGAGTCTGTGCATGGGTGGATTTGGGTATCCGTGGAGGGTTCACAAAACGCATGGATGTGGCACTCAGGACGTGTTCAGTGGCCATGGTGGGGCTGGTGGTTGGGCTGGGTGATCCCAAAGGGCTTTCCCACCCCTATCAATGCTGTGTGCGCTCCGGGCATCGCCGGGCTCTGCGCTGGTGCCGCTCCCCACCCTCGGCATCTCCAGAGCAGCCACCACCACCCTGAGCCCTCAGTCCAGACCTTCACATTCACTGCCCTGGAAATGCCTTGCACTGCGGCTTCATTCCTGTCCATTTGGAGTCTGTGCAATGTTTCCAGTGATGATCAGCTACTAGAGTTTTGCAAATACTTCTATGCTTATAAACACATCTGTCTCATTTCATGTGATTGTTTCGGAGAAGCCACAAACAACCATGTGTTTGATGATATTTTCCCTGTGTTTTCAAAGCATTTCTCAGGACCAGCTGCTGTGGAAGACATCCAGGAAGAGTCTTTGGCGGTGGAAATGCGAAGTTAGACACCTGAACCTCTCAAAACACCAAGCACCCACAAAAGAAA
The DNA here is from genome assembly GCF_000695765.1 of Mesitornis unicolor. NCBI lineage: Eukaryota > Metazoa > Chordata > Aves > Mesitornithiformes > Mesitornithidae > Mesitornis > Mesitornis unicolor. The sequence goes on along the minus strand of NW_010178261.1, from coordinate 4,040 downwards.
AGCCAGTTATATATAAGGTACATATATATGGGGTCATAATTACACAGTTTTTACAGCTGATGTAACTGTCTGGCAGGTGTCAGACATTGAGAAGAATTATCCAGCTCTCCTGATTTCCATTTCTAATCCCTGACTGCCATGGTGTGGCCTCCTGTCCTCTCTGATAGTTGAGTCAGGAACCACGCAGTGTTTGATGTGTCGGGGAGGGCGGATTTAGAGAATGCTGTCGTGTTTCTGCAGGTTTATCGCTGGCTTCACCTCTGCCAGTTCTCTGTGGACATCATCTGTAATTGTTGGACTCGTTTCTCTCAAAGCAGCGGCTCTTGCTGTGAGGGAAGGATTGCACTGGTTAAGTACACGTCTTGTGATTTGATGTATAAATCCCTGCTGCAAGCCCGGTCTCTCTCCTCCCTGCATGCAAATTAAATGACTTTTTATTCTAAGAATCTGGAGAACTCTTTTAAAAATCAAATACGCCTGGGGAAAGTCTGCACATGGATATTGATTGGTTTTATGATGTGTGCTGGTAACTGCACCGCGTTCAGTGCTGAGATGAACGAGCCACGAGCTCTGTCAGCTCTGTTTGAGCCGCACACCACAGGGGATTAATATTGATGGGGCTGGGGGATGCAGACCGAGCACCTCCGGTGTGTGAGGTTATCATCGGTACTGGTTAAGAGGAACAGAGTAGGAATGCTTCTTTAACAAAAAAGGGAGTCTTGCATTAAAGTTTGGGGAAAACTGAAACCTTCAGAGTTGTCATCTTGCAGACAAACAGAAAAGCACGGTGAACTTTACTGTGTTTGTACAGACTGATGCCAGGCAGCGAATCCTCCAAAAGCTGCCACTGGCGAAGCTCAGGTTGCTGAAATAAATTCCATGTTTGAAAATCTAATTTGTGTCTGGTAGCCACAGAGCTGGTCTGCTTTTGGGGCTAAAATCCTGGAGCTGGTTTGTACTTCCAGTTGCTGAGGAGTGGGAGGCAGAGGGACCTGGGTAACACCAGTGCACAGACGAGTGCTGAGAAGAGAGTTCAGCAAACCTTGTCCCCAAAATCCCGGGCTGTTCTGCAGAGGGCAGAGGGAGATCTCCACATCCCACTGGTATCCACCCGAGTTACTTTTTTGCTTTCTTTCCTCTGTGAACTAAAATGGGAGAAATCTGTGAGAAATCTGTGTGCCTGTGTCTGGAGCACAAAGGGCAGCACCACAGACGGCTGCTGTGCTCTCATGCGGTTTTCTGGCTGTCGATGAGGACGTGCGATGCCCACCATGTGAGTCAGTGAAAACCTGACCTTTCAGTGCATCCCACCTGTGTAATCCTGCTTATAGATGTACCAAGTTGTGTTTTAAACTACTTGTGTTGTTGTCTTGTGTTATTTCGAAGGGAATTTCCAGAACTTCATTCCTGTGCTGGCAGTGTTCGTTAATGTTGTAAAGTAATGCACACAGCAGGAAATGCACATTTTTATCCTATAAATTTAACCCATAACATAAGCTAATTTACTGAACACTGGAAAGCCCTCCATAAAACGTTTTTCTGTCCCTCAGAACTGAGTATGTCCATATATATTTGGGATTCAGTGTTGACCCTTTCAAAGCCAAATTCAGGCTGCTCCGTACCCTGATGGCAAAGCAGGGATGGGTAACGCGGAGCCTGGTGCTGTTACCATGTTACAGGGACAGGGACAGGGACAAGGACACGGCACTGCCGGGGGTTCGTGCAAAGCGTTATGATCTTGCAATCTCTTTGCCAGAAGCAGTATCACAGCAGAAATGCGGAGCTGCAGTTAATCTTACCATTAATATATAAAGGCTTTTATCCAGCAGTCTTTGCAGCTCGGTCCGAAGCCCTGTTGTGCCTTGCGCTGCAGTGACCTCTAGCCGAGAGCCCCGGCATTTCGGGTACCGCAGCCGGGAAAGCCGCGATTGCCATCAGAAACCGGGCAGGGATGGGCGAGTTTTACAATTCTCTGCTTTACAATTCTGTGCTGATCCGGGCTCCTGGATGCTGTGGTGTCCAAGATGTTTTCAAAGCCGCCTAACAACAAAAATCACCGCAGGGTGCGGGTGCCGTAGCCGGTGCTGTGCCAAAGCGCTGCGCGAATCTGAATTGGGTAAGTGCCACACACAGACTTTCTTTGATTTCAAAGCAGGATCTGTTTGATAGCAGCAATTGTGAAATTACAGTACTTAAAAAAAAAATGAACCCATTTCCCTGCCAGGGTATCAGCAATTCTGCATTGCTTTGGATGGTTTGTGGTGTTTAGGGGCTGAAACCCGCATGGGCAGCAGGCTCGACACTGAGCCGCAGGCAAATGTTGTGGCTCAGAGTTATAACTGGGGTGTTACCGAGTGCCGGTGTGAGGAACAGCTCTGGAAATACTTCAGAGGCAGGAGATAATGCTGGGGGTTAGCAGGGCTCTTCCCTGTTTAGCTTAGCCATCTCTGCCCAGAGCTTTCCAAAGCCAATTCAGGCCAATGTACGACATTGGCTCTGTTTCACTGCTGAAGACAACGATCTTTTTGTGCACAGTCACACTTGGAGCTGTGTTCTTGCAGGAGGAGTCTCCTCTCGTGACTTTTCTTAAGCAAATCTCATATCTCGTGACTTTTAAGGGCCCTCCAGAGGTCCAGCAGGGACCCCTTGCGCCTGATGGCAGAACTGGTGTGGGGGGACACCTCCCCTGCACCACTTGGGGTGCAGGCACTGGGGAAACTGAATGAGGTAGATTAAAATACTCAACATACAAGTTTTAAGCTTGATTAAATATGTATATCTATACCTATACTAGATATGTGTATCAATACCTACACTTTTGAACAAGCATCCACCTGCAAAGCACACAATTCAGGAGCGGGGTTGGGCACTCATGACAGTGAGCCCACTTTAACCACGAGGGAGGCCAGCAATGTTAAAATCTCACGGACCATAATGCTAAAGCTCACCAGAGGGTCACAGCTGAGACAGGGCTAATGAGTGTGATTTCCCTTCTTGTGGGGAATTAAGGTTTCCACTGTAAATACGACTCAACTTCTCTATTTCTGTAACCATTGCTAAAAATCAGTTTGGTACTTGAAACAAAAATATAGTTGGCTGAATAGTTAAAATTGTAAAAGAATAAAGGAGAATAAAACCTGTTTGGGTTTTTTATTTTTAATTCTGTGGCAGCAACTTGGTGCTTTGCTCTCTCTGACCCTTGCAGAGGAGGGGGGTGTCCTGTGCACAGTCTGGGACGGGAGGAAAGGGTTTCACGTCTGATTTGTGACAGGGACCTCTCAGAGGAGAGGGACCCTCCTGTCCCCTTCTCTATGTGATGGCACCAGCGATGGCCGTGGTGCTCCTGTGTCATCATCCTGGACATCTGGAGGTGGCTGCTCTGCTGAGGGGGCCCTGCTGACCCCGCTCCTGTCCTCAGGTTCTGGGGGTGTTTTGGTGCCGCACATCCCCACTGCTGCCTCCTCTCCGCAGTGAACTCTGCTGTGCCCAGCGATGTCCCTTCTGCTTCGCGGCTCCCATGTGTCGCCAGGAGCACATCTGCATCCGCTGCCCAGAGCTGTCCCTGCGGTGGGACGGGCTATTGCTGCTGCTGCCGCCTGAATCCTGATCTCCGCCGTTGCCAGAGCTGTGGATAAATCATTAAACACTCCCTGCAGCGTGACCTGTTACCCTACCCACCAGAGATGCTTTTATTTCAGCCACTTTGTTATATGGCTGGATCCCCATCCTCGTTGCAGGGATGCGCAGGGACAGGAGCTGGGGTCTTTCTGTGTTTATTGTTCAGACAATTTGTTTTGATGCATTTGACTAAAATTCAGAGTTTTAGGGGGACGCAAGCTGTGTTTCTTCTCCAAGCAATACACGAATAGACTGAAATGGGGCCGATCCTTGGCCTTGCGGCTGTCCTGGGCAAGGGCTGCTCCCCTCGGAACCCCCGCAGCCCGAGGCGCTGAGGAACGGGCGAGGAAGGGGCAGCGCCCAGCGAGTGGGCGGTGGGACGGGAACGCGGGATCCGTCTCGGACGGGACCCCCGGCCCAGA
>NW_010178260.1:0-5617 GCF_000695765.1 Mesitornis unicolor | reverse complement strand
ACGAAGCTGCACTAAAGGGCAGGATCAGGAGCCTGCAGCACCAGAGGGAGCAGCCATTGCATGCTCACAGGTATTTTATGCAACCCTGTGGCCTAACGTATCTTACACAAACATGGATGGTCTAAGATGGGTTGCACAAAGATCAGGGGCTTTGCGGTGAAAGCAGTCTCAAAGCAGACCCTCCTTTCTCATTGGAAGACACCAAAGTACAGGACAAATTTGGCTGGAAAAGGCTTTTTTTTATTTGCCTGTGACTGCACTGTCTGCATCCCCAAACCTTTATATAAAGGGACATGTTTGGGTCTGGGACATCTCCTGTAGAAGAGACAGACAGCAGTGGTGATCCTCCACCTCCTCCACTGGTAACTCTCTGCCTGGTTCCCAACAGGCACCCTGATCTCTTTGCCTTTATACACTTCTTTTCCTTTCATTAATCTCAAGTTTAATGAGCATTCTGCTTTCATTAACCCCTTCCTTCTCATTAATCCCCTGAGAGTGTCCAGTCTGTATGTGTCCTGCAGAACCATGGGCTTCTTGCAGGGCTTGCAGGAGGAAATAGTGTTTTCTGGCCTCCAAGAGTGGAGAGAGACCCAAAAACCTTCACTCGAGGCGTCAAAGACAGAGGGCTTGTTGGTTAAGAAATGTCCAGTTTTCTACAGAAACAGGCATCTAGACAGCACAGCAGTTCAGAGTTGCATTTTGAGCTACATATCTCACCTGGATTCCAGTGACATTTTGAGTTGTCACCTCAATTGATGTTCAAGAGATACAGGTGTCTTTTCTAGACTTTCCTAAAGGTGATGGTTGTCTCAGTCTCTGAATATTTTGTGAACTACACTATGTTGAAGATTAATAATTCATGGGTTTGTGTTCGTTGAAGAGTATGGTGTTGAACAGATACAGAACATCATTTTTCAATGCAAGAAGACCAAGGTTAAAAAACAAACCCACAATAGACTTTCAGAATAGCTTAGGTTGGAAGGGACTCCAGGAGTTTCTAGACTGAATTTGTGCTCAATGACAGGCTAATTAAGCCAGGTTACTTAGAGGTATGTTCGGTGAAATTGTGAATATTTCCAAGGATGCACTTTTCACTCTGTTCTTCATTCAAGTCCATTGCATTTTACAATATTTTGGCTTTGGTCACTCTGGGCATGTTTTAAGCAGCTCCTCGTCTCCCACTCAGTAGAGGACTCTCCATTCAATGACTTTCAATCTTGTGGTCTCTGCTGCTTACAGGTACGGAATTCACATCCCAGCTGTGACCATGAGGATCCTTTACCAGCTCCTGGTTGTCCTCTTCATGATGCTCCAAGGGGTTGCAGGTAAGGTGTGATGGGGTAGAGAGAGGAATTAGAGATGGGAGAGAGAGAGAGGGAGCATCCACGTTTGCTCGCTTTCATGATAAATGCCTATTTTCCTTCCACTGTGCAGGTCAACCCTCCATTCCTGGGCCATTTGATCCTTGTCAAACCCAAAACGGACACTGCGTCCAGGGATATGTCGACGGCCGTTTTACTGGATTGGGACATGTTATAATGGATATTCTTGCTGCAGAAGGTAAGCAGAAGTGCAGGGATCACCATTGTAATGACTGATATTCTCCTGACCTTTTCTCCAAGGCAATGTCTTAGAGGCACAGCTCCAGACACCATCCCGTCTCACTTCTGCAATGCCAAACCTGCTGGAATAGAGGATCCTCAGGGGGTGTTCACATTTCATGGCAGCCTCTGTTCTGGTGACATGAAATAGAGAATGTCACCACGAAAAACTTAAGGGTGGGTAACCTGGGCCTCTCTCTTCTTCACCATGCAGGGGGTGGAGAGGCTTTTGACTCCCTGGATTCTCCTTGGAAATCCCTTCTGCTTCTACCGAATGGCCTCTGAATCACCCTGATCCCATCACTGCTGGTGATACCAGTTCCTGCTGTAATGAAGGGCTCTCAAAATCTTCCTTTGCAGTGAAGTAAACATCAGCATCTGCAAAAATATAAATATGAGCCGGGCAACGCTTTGGAAATTATTTCCTCTGACTCCCCTTAATAAAATCAGTTATGATGGCATTTGTATGGTTGAACTCTGGGTGTTTTTTATGGGGAAGGAAGGGATATTTCGTAGAACTACTCCCACCATTAGCAGTACCATACAGGTAGGCTGGTGACTTTTATAGCTAGACATTTCCCCACTTGTACTCCACTGTACCCCCAGAGAAGAGGGAGCTCATTTCATCCCCCACTTCACAGTAACCATATTCCTGGAACAGTCCTGCAGTGACTATGGTATCTTTGTCAGGAGTGAAACCCAGCTTCTCTCTGTGATGAATTCATGTGTGCTTGTGAGTACACGTTCTGGTAGTTTCCAGGAAATGCTTTTCAAAGGTATTATGGTATTTTTGACAGAGATGTTAGAGATAGAATCCATGCTTTCTGTCTCTTTTTCCCTGCCATCATGTACTAGCTGTATAGAAAATGCCAAGATATCTCCAAAAACTTCCTTCAGAGGACCTGGAGGCATCTAAGGAATTTCACTTCTGAGGAGTCCACACAGAAGGGAAAACCAGAAGTATTTGCCCTTGACAGTGATACAAACCAGAAACCAGTTACAAAGAAGGAAAGAGAAAAAGACCAGAAAACACATTTTTCAAAAGTCGTGGATGTGCAACACGGTGATTTGACCATCATCTTCTCAGAAGCAGTTGCTGAATGTGCACAGAACAGTGCCCAGTCAAATATATTACTGAACTGAGATGGTTTTAACTCCTAGTGGCTTGCTGGGTGGGTTTGGAGAGGTGTGCATGTATTTAAAAAACCCTCTGAAGGGGAAATGCTGTCTTTGTTAGAGACACAGCTCCCATTTATAATGATCTGCAGGACGAGTGCTTACAGCTCTTCAGCTTGCAGGAGATGCTGTAGGACAACATCTCCTAATGCAGTTTCTGGGCTTGTATTTCCTTACTGCTACTTTTGCATTTATTTTAGCACTCTTATTGTAAATGTTTGTACTTCAATTACAAATCTTCAGAACAACTTCTCTCCATTAACTATAAAGGAAGAGTAGTGAAAATAACTTGGACTTCTATGTTTACTTTCAGGATATCTAAAATTTCACTCCTGCCATTTGTCTCTAGAAAATATGGTCCAGTTTACAGACAGTCTTTGTTTTTTTAGAAACTTTGGGATGCATGGCCTGTGCCAAGGAGCTCTGAACACACTGCATCCCTGCCAATCACAGTGTGGTCCTCACACCAGGAAGTTGAACTCTGCACCGTTACCCTGATACCTCCAATTAGGCTGTAAAGTAAAAAATAAGATGGAAGGCACATTTGTTCATACAAATATTAATCTCATCCTTTCTCCCTAGTTAGTGAAGCTAATTATGTAATCTTTAAAGTCTTGAGCTTAATTAAATGTTTTTTCTGTACTTTTTTGAAGTTTATGCCTGTTTATCCATTCGTTATTCATTCAGATGATCTATATTCACTGTAAAGTAGTACATGCCTTGCAAATTCACTTGCAACTATAGAACAACATTTACATACAGGTTATCCTCCTTTTGGTGGATCTACTTTAGCAGTGCAACTCCTGCTGACAGCTTTTGCAGCTAATATAGAGGAGTCTGAATTTCTATACTACACACTACACAGTGGCATCAAAACACCTTTATCTCCTGTGCATTGATTATGTCTTATGGCTAGACTTTTGAGTGCACATGAAGGAAGATCACAGAATCACAGAATCACAGAATCACAGAATCACAGAATCGCTTGGTTGGAAAAGCCCTCTGAGATCATCACGTCCAGCCGTTCCTGTCTACCCACTAAACCATATCCTTAAGGACCTCATCTACCAGCTCTTTAAATACATCCAGGGATGGTGACTCCACCACCTCCCTGGGCAGCCTGTTCCAGCTTCTGACGACCCTCTCAGTAAAGAACTTCCTCCTTATCTCTAACCTGATCAGGGATGATGTTACTGTACTGTTGAGGAGCAGTCTGTGGTCAGCTAGGCCACCAGCCATCACTGTTGTTCAACCTAGCTCCTCTTTGGAGCACACTAAAACGTCTGCTCTTTGTCAAGCTGCTACTGATCAACCCTCTGTGTGACCTAGTCTAGGTGATCCTGTTCTGGCAGGAGGGTTGGACTGGATGAGCTTTCGAGGTCTTTTCCAACTCCTGATATTCTGTGACTCTGTGATTCTGTTAGCCCTGATGCGGCTATGCCTGTATATAACGGCTTCCAGATGCCTGGAGCCTTCACTGCCATGAGCAAACTGTCCTCTGGAGGTGAGGCTTGGAACAGCAGAGAAGTATTTTATGTAGTGGCTTTTAAAATAGGTGTGACACTTCTGAAAGACCTCTCTAATATTTGCTGCTTTTTATTTTTACCAGAGAACTATTAAGATCAGAGTTTGTGATTCTTCCATTCCAATTGCCTCATCTGCTGTGTTAGATACAGGCTCCTAAGATGGAGCTAAGATCCTCCTTCTTCTCTGGGAAGTGATCTTGGCACAATTACCCAAACATCTTGATTTGAAAAGGGAGAAAGCCATTTGTCCTCATTCTTCAGCCTCATTGTAAAGACACTTCTCTTAATAGTGCACCCCATCAGCATCAGGGACAGCAGCGCTTCAGGCTCCATCTACCAGTTCTTGTGTCAGAGCGCTGAGCACTATGTTACTACATAAAATGCTGACCCCGTCATAATATTTCTCCTCCTACAAAGAGGACTGGGTGATCTGGACCTGAAATGGGTGGTGGAGTGTGGTATTGTTGGTGAACTCCAGTTTGAAGAAGCTGAAGTGAAGATTTGCTGTGGAGATAGAGGGAAACATAACTGGATCATCTTCTGGACTTTGATGAAACAAGAAATCAAAAGAAACACGTTAATTAAGTAGAAAGAAAATCTTCGTGAGGACTCCTTTTCTCTCTGCACTAGAAATGATGAGAAAGTAGATGGTATTTTGAAAGGAGAGGTTTACTTACCTAATGTCAAGAGCCAAATTATTGAGAGTTGCTACCAAGCTTCACTAGGCTGAATCCCATGTCCTTTCCTACCCAAGTGCCCTGGGTAAAGGAACGTGCAGTGAGTGCTATTGTGGTCCTGGTATAAGTCAGGTCTACCAGCAACAGGCACTGGAAAAAAACACTGAGACTGTGAATGGCAAAACACTGATATATCCCTCCTGATGTATGAAACCAACTGATTGTCTTCTGCTAATAAGAACAAGAGCTGCAAAGGTTTTCCACGCTGAGAGCAATAAACCAAAATCTCATTAAGGTCTGCCTCAGCACTATGAGCTTTGTACAACCATTGTGCTCCATTCCTCTGCTTCTCCCTAACCCATCTCCAGGCAGAAGTATTTTGATGGTAATGATGAGAGTGACCATGTAGAATTTTAAACTCTAAGTGTCAAGAATGCTTAGTGTTAAAGCCAAGTCCTTGACATTACTTGCACATAGGACATTGGACTTGGTAAAAATTAGCAACGCATCTTCAGTTCCTTGAGGACTCAGGTTGAGTAACAGTAACAGTTGGTAGGCAAGCTGACCACAAACTCTTGGCAAGCTGTGAAGTAACTGCAACTTTTGTAATTTTATTCCCTCTGTTTTCTGCTTTATG
>NW_010178259.1:0-1078 GCF_000695765.1 Mesitornis unicolor | reverse complement strand
CAGTCACTCCAGAAATAAAAATTGATTCTGTTCCTTTATAGTTTGATGTGATTAGTGTGTGTTGTGCACCAGTGTCCACGAAAGCCTTATATTCCTGTGGTTCTGATGTGCCAGGCCCATGGAATCCATACAGTCCAATAAACACAGTTGTCCCTCTCCACCTGCTGGCTAGAGGCAGGGTACCTCTAATTCTGAGCGGATCTGAAGCCCATCTACATCATCTGGGGAACTGCCCACTGGAAACCAGAGCAGCAATTTTCCTGAAAAAAATCTCCTTTTACATTTGTTTTACCTCGCAACTCACTTACACATACCTGTAAAACTGATGTAGGTTTTCCATCCCATTTTCTCGTGTCTTCTCCCTGGTCACGCAGGCAAAACCATAGGGTACCTCATGATGTGTGTCATTTCTTTTGAGCAGGTCTGGCAGGAGCATGCTTTCTTCTGATGGCTGAAACATTCATTGGTACAGAGACAGTTGTTGGTACAGAATGGGAATTTAACTTATTCTCTATCTGGGACAATCTTCCCAACAACTGATTGAACAGTTCTGCACATTTGTCACATGGTTTTTCCACAGCTGAGACGCTTGCTCGTGTTAAAGAAGGAATACTGTCTGCATAACTCTGCAATCAATGGTCTAGTTCACCCACTGTTGGTGCATCACCGTCTCTCCAGTTAAATAATGCTAACACAGCGGCATACAATGGTGGGCCATTCTGTACCCACTTGTGCCACATGTGTGCAGTAACTCTGAGTGCATCAGGATTTAATACTGTCTGTGCATCATTTAGGTCAGCAAAAAACAGCTCTCGCACAGCTATTTACCTCAGATTCTGAACACCTCTCTCAAAGGTTGTTCACTTTCTTGGGTGGTATACAATATCATCTCTAAAGGGATACCTTTGCTTCACACTTAACAGGATGCACTTCCGGAGACTGATGGGGCATAGCTCTTCTGAAAGACCTCTGTCAATACCCACTTCTTTAGCCAGCGATCTCAACTGCTTGGCTTCTGTACTGTCTAATTCCAAAACGTCAGCTCCGTTATCCCAGCATTGGAGCAGCCAGCTAATAA
>NW_010178258.1:0-333 GCF_000695765.1 Mesitornis unicolor | reverse complement strand
CAGGGATGGAAAGCACAGTGAAGCCCCCATAATCCATGAAGAGGTGGTTAGCGACCTGCTACACCACTTAGACACACACAAGTCTATGGGGCTGGATGGGATCCACCCAAGGGTACTGAGGGAGCTGGCAGAAGTGCTCACCAAGCTCCTTGGAGGTTGTAGACAGGTGGGTGTGGGGTCTCTTCTCTCATTTAACAAGCGACAGGACAAGAGAAAATGGCCTCAAGTTGCACCAGGGGAGGATTAGATTGGATAGTAAGAAAAATTTCTTCACCGAAAGGGTTATTAAGCATTGGAATAATCTGCCCAGGGAAGTAGTCGAGTCACCATCCC
>NW_010178257.1:0-4086 GCF_000695765.1 Mesitornis unicolor | reverse complement strand
CTCCCAACTTGGTGTCATCTGCAGACTTGCTAAGTTTCACTCCTTTGCAAGTTGTTTCGTCTTTTTTCTCTCCCAACCACCGTCCTCTCCAGAGGTTTCAGCAGCAGATGCTCCGTGGGTCAGACAGCAGGAGGATGGAAAGGCTGAGTGATGTCTGTGGTCCCTGGGGACAGGCATCATGCAGTGACAGCGACACGGCTCACCTGGCTCGGGGCTGGAGGTGGTCATGAGCCCAGGCTTTCTGTAATAGGATTTTCACGATGATTTGCTCCCCCTGTCATGTTGTTTCGAATTCCTCACAGGCCATGCTTTTCACAGTCTGGATTTTCTCTCATGAATTTCTCAAGGGGCTATCTGGAGGGGAAACTATTTCTCACCATAACAAACAACCACAGCCTTCATCGTTAAAAAATAAAGCACGAACACGGCCCTACAATGGACCCCTTTGTCAAGTCACATCTGTTTAGATCACCAGAAATGATAAGCCTTTACTTTTGAAAGTAACTTTCTTTTATCAAAAAAGTAAAGAGGACTGCAAAACATTCCGAAAAAGTCTGCTTGAAAGCTCAGCCATGTGACAGAGTTACTCTGTTTTACACAGAAAAATCAAATGGCCTCTATATATGAACACTGGACTTAGGCTCTTCCAGCAGAAGCTACGGATGGAAGACCCAGTGTTCATATGAGGTGTTTTCCCTAGATAAAAGAGAGGTAAAAAAGGAGGCAAGCTTGTCCTCTAAGAGTTTTTCCTCTTAGAAAGTCCTTCAAAGCCTTTTCAGGGCCACCGTCAGCGGGGATGAATTACAGATCATTCCTGTGCATCCAGTGAAGGGAACGGTTGTAGAAATTTCGCTAATTATGTGTAATTGGTCTTGAAATTAAATGGGGTGGAATTTCGGCGAGTGGCTCTGAGGAGGATTCTCAGCGTGTGAATCACTCGCAAGTGTCTGGCTGAGGAGGAGCAGCCGCTGGAATGAGATAGGGCCCTGGGAGTAATGTTGGGCAGTTAGCTTTAAGCATTAGGGTACTGGAATAAATGAGGCCGGCTTAAGTCAATGCATGCAGAGGGTTTCCCGGTTAACTCCTGCACTGCAGGTGCTGTGCCCTGGTAGCTCTGGAGCGCCAGGAATCCCTTGGGCATCCGCAGGGAGGAGGCTGAGGAGTGCGTGCTGCAGCAGGGCTGGGAGGTGTCGACCCTCCCTGGTTGTGGCGTTCAGCGATAGGGAGCAGAGCTGCTGCTCGCCGCTCCTTCCCCCGAGCGTTTGATTCCGTCGAGTGGTTTAATTGGTTCATAAACACTGCCCGGACAGCGCGGTCGCGCCAAGTATGCAACTGTCTGGGTAAGGATGTACAAACAAGGTGTGCCCCATTCCTGCATGTACTTACCCTAGCGAGTGCAAACACGCACGGGGAGTCTGAGCGCACGCATGAGCGGCCTCCGGGTTAACAAAGAATTTCGGAGTGCAGAGAGCTGATCTGAGCAACGAGTCGTGACATCTGTACCTGTGAATTATGGGTGCCTGTGCACGTGGGTTTCGAAACTCTGCTTCTGAGGAATATAGGTATTTCTATGTATTAGACCACAAAGCTTGTCTGAGTTCTCCTTTTTAACCCTGGTGATGAGATCACTGGAAAAAGAGTTATCTGCTGCTCAGCATCCTTCCTCATTTTGGATGCCCATGTGTTAAACATCACGCAGTGCTTGGTTCAGAGCTCGGCTATCTGGGGAAGAGAAGATCCAGAGATGGAGGTGTCAGAAGAAGGGAACTCACGACCTGTGGAGCCAACCGCAAAGAGATGGGAAAAATACAGAACCCAGCTCCTGAGCACCAGGAGCCTTCAGGCTCAAGGGATGGAGGTGGTCAGCCTGGGAAGGACACTTGTTCCTCTTCACATCAGCAGGAGAAAGCCTCAAACAGTGGCAGCTCTGTTGGATGGAGCCTGTGCTCACCAGCCCCCTTACTTTTCAAGATCACTTTCAGGAACCTACCTTGGAAACTGGTGTTTAATGAGTGGGTGCTCCCTGCCGCCCGGCACCTGGAGCAATGGGGAAAAGACAAACTACATGTAGCCACTTAAAGCATGCAAAAAAAAAAGAATAAATAATAAAAAAGAAGCGCTAATAATTTGTCTTTTTACAAGGCTGCATGCAGCAGAAAGGAGTTCACTGGATTGGTTTACCACGGCAGCCAGCAGGCAGCAGCGTCAGCAGAAATGTGGGAGCAGTGTGTGCTGGGCCGGGTGGAAGAACACCCTGAGCTGACAAAAAAGGGGGTGAGGACTGACATGGACCTGGGTCTTCAGAGAGCAGAGTCCCCTCAGGAGCAGGGCCAGTAATTTCTTCACTGTTCCCTCTTTCCTCGTCACTTTGCTCATGCAGAAGCAGCCTGGGGACGCTGGATGTGACCCTGCCATCACGCTGAGCATGGCAGGAATCTGGAACCGGTGCGTGCATCTGGTTTTATATTTTCTTCGTGGTTTTTTTGCATGGATTTATGGATGCTTTTGCTGTCTTAAGTCCCCCTCCACTCTCAGTCCACTGCAAGCACCACATGAGAGTGTATAGGAGTTAAACACTGCCAGGACGGGAGCAGCCAGGAAAGGAGTTGCTTTTGTGGCCACCTACAAGTGACAGCTCACTGGGGCTCATCGGTGGCACGGGACACCAAGGAGCCTGCAAGGAGGCTCGCTCATAGCTGGTTTGTGCAGGTACTGGTGATGTTTGTGGTATTTTTCTGAGGTTTCCCACCTTTGGACTTGACCGACCATTCGTTGCAGCTCTTGGCCTGACCCTGGCACAGCACTTGCTTGGTCCAAGCTGTTGTTTCTCCTGGGTTCGTTGCAGAGCCACTGGCTCCATGCAGAGAGGAGACAAATGGAGGAGCTGCTGGGAGCCAGGGCTGTGCCAGGCGGCTGTGAGGGGCCCAGCTGCTGAGCACCACAGGGAACCACAGCGTTTGGTTGGAAATGACCTTTAAGATCATTGAGTCCAACCATAACCTGTCCATCACTAAACCATGTCTCTGAGCTCCTCATCTCCCTGTCTTTTAAATCCCTCCAGGGATGGGGTCTCCACCACTGCCCTGGGCAGCCCCTTCCGGTGCCTGAGAACCCTTTTGGTGAATTTTTCCTAATATCCAATCTAACACTCCCCTGGCACAACTTGAGGCCATTTTCTCTCACCCCATCTCTTGTTATATGGGAGAAGAGATTGACCTCCCCTCGCTATCCCCTCCTTTCAGAAGCTGCAGAGGGGATAAGGTCTCCCCTCACCTCCTCTTCTCCAGTTGATCCCCCCAGCTCCCTCAGCCGCTCCCCATCATTCGGATGCTCCAGACCCCTCACCATGAGGTCCTGCTTCTCCCCAGGCTGTGCAGGATGCTCTGGTGGCCTCCATCCAGATGCGACATCAGTGTCAGCCACACAGGAAGAAGATTTATATGAGTTAGAAAGCTGTGTCATGCTGAGGCAGAGAAGCTGCGAGGCTCAGAGCGTGCTGAGCCGTGACAGCGAGAGACACAACCACCTCCAAGGCGTTTTGGCTGGTCTCTGGTGGGGCACACTCTGTATCAGCAGCCCAGCCAATTCTGGGGAAAAAAAAAGAAGTGTTTTGTTCTTATTATCCCATCAGAACTCATTAAAAAATATCTTGTTCTCAGAACCAGTAGCCAAATTTCTGCCTGTTTACGTCTCACGTTGGAGACTGGGTAATTTGGGGAGATCAGGGCAGTAAATAGAGTTGTAAACAGAATGAACCTGGATAGCATTGCAAAGGGCAGCCCTGCGAATGTTGCTCTTAGTGTAATTTGTGTGCGGTTTCATTTCGTTTATAAAGTCAGCGCGGCGATTGGCCACGCTGGATGAGATAATTGGAAAATGCCTTACTCACCGGGATGCCTTCAAGGTTTAACCCTCAGCTTAAATTCACTTCTAATCCCAGCCAAGCGCTCAGGCCTGGGTCTAAACCTGTGTGTAAACAGAGTGGGTTTAGTGCAGGGGGGAGGTTTGGGTGCGCTGGGCAGGGGCAGTGGGACTGGGACTGGAGCTGGGGCAAGGGCAGGGGCAGAGGCAGGGGCTGGGGCAGGG
>NW_010178256.1:0-23287 GCF_000695765.1 Mesitornis unicolor | reverse complement strand
ACTGAAGTGGCAGAGGAAACTGAAGTGGCAGGCTTGGCTCCTGCTCCTAATGACATTGGACTTGGAAATGGGGCAAAAATGGAATTAATTCGTGGGTGATTGACAAAAAAGAGCTGCTAACTATCTAATTCAAATGTATGGGGCAAAAAGATGCTAGCACGGCCTTTGGCAAAAGCACACATTTGAAATTAAATAAGAGTATTTGTATCAAACTTTTTTTCCTTAAATCACATTACAAAATGCTTCTGCTTAAGGCAGATTAAATTACACGTGGGGTCTGAATACCAGGAGGTCCAAACAATGAAATTGCATTTTCAATTATATAGGCAGGGCCATGTCAGAAGAAATCGTATTTCTGCTCCAGCTGCTGGAGAAGCTGATTCATTCCAAGTCAGTATCTGCTGCCCAAGGAGTTCACTAGGTCCATATTTTCCTTGCCTCCATCCCTTGTCCTCACGGTGCTGTGATTTGTAGCATCTGGTACCTGCTGAAATATAGCTGTCACTGCCTGGTTTGAACTCTGATCTAGATGGAAGTAACCAGCTGTGAAAGGACAAGTTGGGTGGCTCTTTCAAGAGCAGCAGAAGGAAGTTGTTTCGTGGATGTTCTGAGTTTCTAACATTTTGTTGTCTGTGTGCTTGGTTTTTCCTTTTTAAAATATTTTTTTTATTAACCAACTGTTTTTTTATTCTGTTTTACTGAGGGCATTTGCTAACTCTTTTCCTCCTATGATAGTATGGTTTTGTATGTGTGCTTGCAGAATGTGTCAGTCCTATGATGGATCGTTGCACTTGTTGATACCTGGTTTTTGTTCATACTCCTGCTGGTTGGATGACTGAACATCAAGCTTTGTTTATTTCCTCCTTTTTCCTCTTTTGAAATGTTGTTCATTGTCTTGGGAAAGTGTACTGAGGTCTGTTGGTGAAAATTACAGTCAGAAACCTCCCTACCTAGTATTTTTGTTAATCTGTGAAAGAATATGGGACGTTCTCAAAGTGTAACCTTAAAAGTGAGTCTGGTGGATGGATGAGAGGATATGACTCTCTCTGCCAGAGTGAGATATGGTGCAGGAGGACACAATTGCAATCTTTTTAATTAGGTGTAAGGAAATTCAATACTACTGAACATGTGGGTATTTTAAGATTCTGTATTTTTATGTTACGGAACATCTCATTTTATCCTGACACTGCTTCTCTTGGTCCCCTTCTCGCACCCTGCACTCATAGCCAGGTGGATTGTCAGTGTGACTGGGGGTGTCTCCCTGCTCTGTTACCCCTTGTGTTGGGCACAAGCATTCGCTCACTGAGCTGTTGCATCTGGTGTGGGAAAGGAGAGGACAGTTGTAGCAGAGTGCAGGTGCGAATGTGGCTCTCCCAGCGAGGTCTAAGCTGAAAGGGAGGTGGAGATGTGCTGGTCCTTCATGTGCCCATGCCTCCCCTGAGCACTGAGGTGCAGCGGATGGGGCCTATATCTTGGTAGGAAAAAGTCTGAGAAGTCATCTTATCCCTCAAACGTGAACACTTTGCCCTTGATAGTCTCCTTTAACAATACTGCTCCTCTTTTCATGGAGAGTAGGTTTCGTGGTATAATTAATACACTCCTGGTACTTCCTCCCCTATTGCAAATGTTGGCAGAAGTGTCCTTGTGGGCTCCTCACTGAAGTGTTAATAAAACCTTTCTCATGCAGTTAATGCTCCCTGGATTTCAGTTAACATTATGCCCATGATATTTCATGACCATCTCTCATTTAGAATTTTAAACTCCTTTTTATTTTTTTGATAATTGAAGCTGTATTTTTCAAGCCATTTCCAAAGACAAGCAGCAATGCGCGATGGACCTGGGCCAACTGTGCTTGCTCAGTATGAATTATGCAAGGCTGTGAATGGAGTGCAGGCCATGCAGTTTGAGAGGACTCTCGTTCCCCCTTCTTTTTCCCCACACTCATTAGCTGAAGCCACATACTGCAGGAGGAGCACAAAGCACCTGGGATTCAGGATTACCTGGCTGAAATTTTCTAGGCTGCAACTTGTACCTGTTGCCCCTTGTCTCTCTGTGTGTACCTTTGAGAAAAGTTTGGCACCAGCTTGTCTTCATCATTCCTGGAATCGTAAAACTGAAATTGCAGATGATGACTTTCTTGTAGCATCTGTGTTGCTGCAGCATCTGAGAACCTTCTGTAGCACACTGAGAATGGGATTAATCTCCACTCTCTGAAGTTTGAGTCTTTTCCTCATCTTTTCTCTAGAGTGAGAGGCTTGCCTTATGTTATTTGGTTTGTTTTGGTAGTGTAGAGGCTTTTTACCCTTTTTGTGTTTGTTTTCTTGACATTCTGTTGTTTCTGTTGCTCTTTGGCCTCCAGATCTAAACTTGCATGACTTAAAATGCCAAAGGCAGTGTTTCCGTAGCTTCAAGTCCTAAAAACTTGATTTGCAAATTGAAATCTCTAGTTACATTTTTTCTGCCCTTTGTTTCATCATAGGTGATAAATTTTCCCATCAAAAGCTTCACAGCCTATTTACCTGTGATAAGTGAAGCAGAAGGAAACAGAACTTGCTTTTCCATACTTATGTGGTTATACAGGCATAATAAAAATAAATGTGGCGATGTGCTAACAGTAGACACAACACCTCTGAATATGAGCTCTCAGAGGCAGCAGTTCTGTTGGATATGAAGGTATTTTTATCATGAGAGGATGTTACAAAAGCTTACACCGTGCTCCCAAAAATGCCCGTCTCATGTAGGTATGGAAGTCCCAAACGTACATTTGCAAAACATTATCTGTGCTATTAGGTTAGGCTTTTAGAAATACTAGATCCAGAGATTTCTTTTGAAATTCCTTTGCAAAGACAATGAGAATTTTATTTAAAGCTCATATCAACCTTCCCACAGTACACATGAAACATTGCCTTTGCAGTTCTTGAAGGCTGAATACAGCTCATGTGCATACAGAAATAATTACGTGGAGCTGTCCTCAGGGTCTTGTTTGCCATTGCAAAGGGATTTCCTTCTGGCAGGAGGCAGCCTGGGTTGTGAAAAATTACCATCATTCCTCACATGTAGTGATCTGCCTACCAGGGTCTTGTGAACTAATTTAACCTCTTTTCCTGTTTCCAGATTTTGCAGAGTTTGTTTTTCTGGGTCTGTTCCTCACTGAGATGTCTTTGAAGATGTATGGACTGGGGCCAAGAAATTACTTCCACTCTTCATTCAACTGCTTTGACTTTGGGGTGAGTGGGCTTTGTTATTCAGTGGGGTTTGGCATTTAAGGGTGAGTATGGGAATCCACGGGAACCGGTGCTGTAAGTGTATCTTCTGCAGGGAGTAGTCATTGTGTAAATTAGCTCCAGCGAAATGCATTAAGCTTCCCCTAGTTATCATCCTTCTTGAGGAAATGTGACAGCTGGGGATTTCATTTCCTCGGCGAGCTACAGGGTGTTCACAGCATCAGCATCAGTGAATGCTCTGATTAGTGCCAGATTCTCTCTCCCATTTAAATGAGGTGATTGAAAGACAAAAACCCCACACATCATCTTGCTTGTCTCCCCTATCATCCGTTTAATGGCCTTTACCTCAAGATACACAGGCAGTGCTTTTCAGACTCGAGCGCGCAGAAGTAGAAGTCTAAACATAGGATTGGGTGACAGAAAGGCAATAACTCACATCCTTCTACTGCAGAAACACAGGCTCTCCCCTTCATGCTAAAGCTGCAGCTTTCAAGAACAGTGGGACCAGTTGTGACTCTGTCTAACCAAGAATATTGCCTGCAGTTGTTAATTTATTCATTAAAAGCTATTAGGCTGTAATCTGTCCTCACAGAGGTTAACTGAGCTTCTCTTATCTTTAGTTCAGCTGAGCACTGCATCCCTTAGCAGAATCGGTCTGTAAAGTTTCTTTGACAAAGCAGATGGGAAGCTTAGGATGCAGCCATGGGCAAGGGGAAACTGGTTGTGTTCACTGTACCCATCACCCAGCCTTTCTCTCCAGGATTTAGTCTGTCATTTCCAGTCTTTATCTACCAAAATGCCAGGACTGATTCTTTTCCCCCATGGAGCTGATATCCTTGCTTCAGCACTGCTCCAGCAAGGGAGGAGGAGATGTTTCTGCCTTTGGTAAGTGACCACTCCAAAATCCAAGACTGCAGCTGAAGCCAACTTCTCTTTTTGGCAGTGTCAGCAGGAAAGCTCAAAGCTAAATAGACTTTGAGGTTAAACCAACCAGCCTCGACACAGGAATTGCCTGTGTCCAGCAGCCTGAGGTGTTGCATCAGGCTGCACCAAGTGTGGGCTCTCCTCTCTGGGGTGTCCACCACAGCTGGTGGTGGTTCACATCATTGAGATGTGTCGTACCGCTCTTTCTGGCTGGAGGCCCAAAGGATAATGCACAGACTCTAAATTTCATGAAGAGAAACCAGAGCACAAATACCACAGATGATGTAAGGTAACTGAATGTCTGTACCTTCAGAGCTGGTGCCTAATCCAAGGGGCAGAGGGGCTCCCTGCAACTGAAGGCAGCCAGCCCACAGCAGAGTGTAACTGCGCTGGCAAGATGTCCTGCAAAAGCTGGAATGAAGGGGGCTGACACCCCACTTTCCTTAAATTCAGTGCATGCCCAAAGACCCCAGCTCCTGAAAGCTGAGTTGAAGACGTTTGTTGGCAGAGCAGCATTTCTAGTTGTTTTTTTAAGGACATCATTGCCGTGTTTGCGTTGTCTAGTGACAGACACTAGATCGATGTCCCTCACTGGTGGATTAGGTAGACTCCGAACTGCAGCCAGCTTACCCCCATGCTGCCTCCCAGTTTCCCTGGATCTTTGTGTGCAGGATGGTCCTTCTGCAGCAAGAAGACCTTGTGTCTGAGAGCCATGGACAGGTGAGTTAGGAGCTTCATTAAGCAAGAGAGAAACCAACCGGTCTCTGCTTTGTGTCGTGTCATGGTGAGCACAGCACTGGCAATAAGCTATGAGTGTTTCCCAGGGGGTGAAGCTGTTGATCTGTTGCTAATTCTTCCTCCTTTAGGGAATCCACTGGGATCCTACTTCTGTCTGTGTTTCTTCCTCCTCATCCACCTTCCAGCCTCCAGAGTTAATTCTGCTGCTTCACCCCCACTGCAACATCACACAGATCTGTCGTCAGTTTAGTTTGACAAACCATCAAGATGAAACTGTTCAAATGCAAAAAAAGAAACAACAAATCAGAGCAACATCAGTCTTGGGAGAAGCAGTCCAGTGAGGTCTCATGTGAAACAACTCCCAGGAGGCTGTGTCGAGATGCCAGGAAAATTAATTATCAGTGTAACATGCCGAGGGTCTAAGGAAAGGTTTTTGCTGATTCATGAGGGATTCCCAAGAGTGACAGACTGTGGGAGAGAAATGTTAGATCCTTCTTTTTTTTAAGATGGGAGAAACTGGAAGAGCAACTGTTATGTATCTCTCTTTCCCACTACCTTTTCTTGAAGCTCAGGGTACAGCATTGTGTACAGCATTTCTTGCAGAGCAGCTGCAAGCACTGCTGTGTTTTTCAAAAGACATTCAGGTTTACGAAAGAGGTTTCTGAGCTGCTGAGTCTCCTACCACTGCTCAGGCTCTGGGACACAGCTCTGTGAGCCCTGACTCCCCAGTAAGGCTGCATCTCACAACACAACCCAGCTGCTTGCTGGGGTCCGGTTATAATGTGTTTATGGTGTGCCTCATGCAACTGGGGACAATGTCCATGGGAGCTCTGAAATGCTGGGTTAGTGCAGGTAATAACAGTAATTGGCAGCAAAATGCCTGTCTTGTCTTATTAACTGTGCAGTAACCTGTGTTGATGTAATTGCCCTTCCCAGTTGTGCTTAACCCATAGCTATTTTGTCCTTTCTGTAATAAAGGATTTCAGAGAAAATTTCTTTATCACTTCAGGTTAATTCTTTGCCAACCGTAAAACAAACAAACAGACAAAACAAAACTGAACAAACCACCTTGATTAGGGACAATTTTTTCAATAATTTAAGCTGGTGGCCTGGCAGACAATTGGATGTGCATGCTAGAGGCTTTGCAGGATCTCTTAATTGTTATTGTCTTAATTGCTCTCATAAAGACTTGGAGTTGCCAGAAGTTTCTGGTAGCTCTTGCCTTGAGCTAACAGCTCGCTGTTCTGTGGGGCTGTGGCTGAAGCCTTTTAGTGCTTTGGTGGGAAGGGGAGGAGAGGGCAATGTCCCCCTGTGTCTCTGCAGCTGTGCGGGGCAGGAAAATGAGGTGCTGGCATTTTTAGTTAGACCAGTGTAGATTAAAAAAAAACCAACCTGTGTGGCATCCTTCAAAAAAGGTTATTTTGAGGTAGGTAGCTTGCGAGAGAAGAAAGTAACAAATTCCTATCTGTGATTCCCCGTGTGTCTATCCTGCTTCTAGGTATTGCCCTTTTTAGACTGAACTGAAAATTTCAACTGAAAGTTGGCACAACACTTTTCAGGCACGTTGGCTAATTGATTTCACAAAACTGTGCTGAAGCCTTTATAGGAAAACCATCACAGCCCAAGCTCTGATTCTTCTTCTGGCCTCAGCCTCTCTAGCAGCACCGCAGAGAATTAAGCAAATGTTTTGCCTTAAGTAAAATGGACTCTTCTTGCAGGTCATCGTGGGCAGTATATTTGAAGTTATTTGGGCTGCAGTGAAACCAGGTACCTCATTCGGCATCAGCGTGTTGAGAGCTCTTCGGCTGCTGAGGATTTTCAAAGTAACAAAGTAAGTCCAGCTCCCTTTGTGCTCACATTAGACTTTTAGCACCATATGAAATCTGTATCATCAGCCCCACAGCAAGTAGTAGTGCCTTCCACACTTGTAAAAAGAAAAACAACAACCAACAAAACAAAAAAATAACCTAAAAAAACGCCCAGAACAACCCACAAAACCCCTATACCTGCTGACAAAGAGTCCTATCTGTCCTAAAACCCTATGTCTGCACTGGCCATAGGGTGGGGGAAGGGGAGAAATTTGCAGATGCAGAATTGCCCTTCCTTTGGCTGGGCAATCTGGGTTTCTGGCAGTTGAAAACTGAGGGAGTTTCTGAGCCAGAATTTGCATCCACAAGGACTTTCAACAATTCCTTCCCCAGCCTCGTGTGCAGGTTTGACTGAAATCTTCTTCAACCCTTTGCTACCCTTGGGTAGAGGGCTCTGCAGTGCGGTGATGGTCTGTGTGACAGCATCCTACTTTGCTTTGAGTTTAAGCTTACTTAAAGGCAAACTCTTGGGAGGTAATACCTTATTTCTTGTGGTAAGAGGAAAATAGTTTCCTGTCTACTTTCTAAGTCCCGTGAACTGCCCACATTCCTTACCTGCTGCTGCCCTGGTGATGGTTCATTACGTATTTTAAGTATTTAGGAACTGGTGATCTGTGCTACCCTGGTTGTTGCTGGATGCTGAATCCCAGAGCCTGAACCACAGTGTGGACACAGTTAAGAAGCACGTTGCTGCTGCATGTGCTGTGTCAGGTCTGGGAGTGTCTGAGGCTTTCAGTCTTGAGTCTGAGAAGTTGAGTTTTCACTAGGGTTGGGTCCTCACAGCTTTTCAGTTGTTTTCATGCACACGCATTGCGTTAATGTGTGCCAGCATTAGCAGATACTGTGCAATTTGTGAATCCATCTACAGCAATTTCTGCAGGATTTAAATGGCAGTGTGGAAATTGCTGACATATTTAGGTGCTCCTGCTGTTGTTTTTCCACTTTTTTTTTAACACCATTTTACACCATTACAGCCTCAAATCTCCCTTCTTCCCATCACTCCCTTTCTTGTTCTTGACTTGAAATAACAAAAGGAGGAATAGCACCTTTCTCCAAAAAAGAAACCCAACCACCTCAAATGGATCAAGCAAAGGTTATCACACTTGAGAGAAACAGTCATTTTGCAGCTATTGAAATGCACAGGCTTCATTAGCTCTGTAGGCTTTGCTGGTTTGTGTCTGCTAATCGTTCTGCAGATCCAAGATCCGTGTGTGATTCTGTGTCATTTGTTGTATTGGGGGACATAGAGGTTGGAAATACTAAGTTCTGTAAATGTCCAGCAAAATAGGTAAGCGTCTGCCCCCAGAAATGTCACCTTTGCACTTATCTTATTTATGGAAGACTCCAGGCTTTGTAGCAAATTTGTAGCAATTAATTGTCATAAGTTAATTTTATCCAGAGCTACTGAAATTTAATGTATCTGATTGCGTGTTGTACTTTTAAAAAATTTTGATGTTTTTGCAGATTAAAATGATCTTTTTGCTAGTTTTAACTCATTGGTATTTTAGCCAACATAGCGAAGGGATGAAGGCTTAGATTTAACCTAACGAAGTGTATCATGGAGCAAGCTGAGCGCTCTCCCTCTTCTCAGGGCAGCGAGTGAAATTCTCACCCCACTGATACTGGAGTTCCCTTGACTTCATTATGTGGATTTTGCACCTGAGGGGACTAAAATGCATTCGTTGCAGTACCAGAAGCCAGGTCCCCACCAGCTTGCACAGGAGGCTCTCAGCTGTGCTGAGCCACATCATCCCAGTGCCTGAGCTCTCCATAACTCAAAGAGGGCAACCAAAGTAGTGGCACCAGGCACAGATAGCTGCCTACCCTCTGTCCTTACAGTCTTTACTGTGAAAGCATCCTGACCCTCAGTAGTTTTCTTTTTTCCATCTCTTTCATAGCAATTTTTCTCTGATGCTCCCTGCCCTTGTTTTTTTTTTTGGCCTGTGTTTAACAGAAGCCAGCTGCCATCCACCTGCTTTGAATAATTGATGAGATCAGACCTTTTGATCCTTATGTCCCAAATCAGTGTCACTGCAGATGGCAGGGAGACACAATAGTTTAAAATTTAAATTACAGCCAGCCTGAAAGGTGCCAGCGGGATGCACTATGAGGGGACACAGCCTAAGAGGGGCTAAAATTCAGCGAGAAGGACAAGGAGAAAACAGTTTTGTGCCTTTTACTCTCTGTCATGCCAGAACAGGACTGGCATCTGCAGAAATGCAACTCCTTGTCGTATCCTGGTGCCCTGTAGCCAGGCAGAGTTTGGTGCTGAGCTATTCCAGGACGAGACAGAGTCTCCATGCATATTTTGTGTCTGGTTGCATGAGCTGCGAGGCGCAAACCCCTTTCTCTTGACAGGTTTTGCCTGAAGCCGTTTTGTCAAGCAGAGGAGAGCCATGCGATCAGCAAACCCTTTCTCCTCCTCCAAGGAGAGCAGCTCAGCCCCTTCTGCTTAAGGGCTAACCTAGAGTAGGTTTGGTTGCAACTTTTTCAATTGAAGATATTCTCTTGAGAGACCAAAGTTTCCACTGAAACCTCTGTGACTGTATTATGGACGTAATTTTTCTTGGAATGGGTGCAATGGGGGTGCAAGAGCCTGCTTCTCCTGGGATGACCATGCCTGTAGCATCCAGCGCAGAGAAATGTGGGGTGGTGGAGTCCTCCCAGCTACACCTTGGGGGAAGGGAGAGGAGGAAAATTAAGACAAAGAGAAGGGAAAGGATGGCGTTTCTGTTCTTCTGACTCAAGCTCTGCGCTTCTCTCCCTATCAGCAGCTCAGACAAATCCATGGGCTTCCTTCTGCTGGGCATCTCCAGCTGTGCTGTAGGAGGGAGCTCAGTGCCTGGATCTGCCCCCAAAACTGCAGCTGGGGGATGAGGACACCCGGAGTGGGATGGTGGAGCATGCTGCTGCAGAGAGTCACCTCTGGACGGCAGCTCCCAGTGCCAGGCAGTGGAAATGAGAGGTCACTGGAGAAAGAGAGAAAAATTTCCCCCTATGGTCTCAGAGTCAAAACTTTTAACTGAGGACACATGAAATGGCTCTAAATCACTCGTTTCCTTCTGCCTGCTCCAGCCCCATTGTTCTGCATGCCTGTCTGTCCAAAATGAGATTGTCAAAGAGCTCCTCGGCTTAATAGCTCTTTCTGCATTTTCTGATTCATTAGTTTTCCTAATATAAACGCTCCCTGCCTGTTCTCAGCAGGGCAATAAACCCAGGAAAAAGAGCTGTTTCTGCGCAGCCTCCCCGGCACTCGATGTGCCTGCCCGCCAGCATGCCAGGAGCCATCCTGGGGGAGATAAAAGCAGATGAACTTCAGTATCTGGCCAGATGCAACTTGGATGTCTCAGTGAGGGTCTGGGCTGAGCCTTTCCCCCTTGCCATGATGGGGTTAATGTCCCGGATTTGATTTCATCCTCTGAGGCAGTTGCTTGGTCCTGGGTGCTTGAACTGTGTGGTTGAGTTGTCCCACACTGAGGGCGTTGTCATGCATGAATGTGTGCATTAAAATCTACAGAAATGTTTCAATATGTGGAGTTTAAGTCCACTTGTGGATACTGGTATTTGGTAAGTGGGAAGAACACGCTGCAAAGGTGTCCTGGGGGAAATGAGCTCTTTATTCCTGATCCATGTCTTAGGAAGGGAGGATTCACTGTCCCCACATTCAGTCTCACCTTGATGATATTGATATCCCCCTTTTTTTGACACCCCTACTGACTGCTATGCCGGATGAGAAGATGCAGAAAGGTCGAAATCTATACCAGGAAATGGGTTACTGAGAAACTAAACTGAGTGCTTTCACTGCGAACGACTGCTCTGCATGGGTACATGTGCACCAAGGTGACCGTCCCTGCCCTTGCAGTGCTATGAGAGATTCTGCCACACAGTGAGATGATTTTCCAACCATAGAGGGGAGTCTAACGACGCTGATGTCCCAGTCTTTTCCTTTTTTATAAGAAAACAGATTGTATCAGTGTCTCCATGAAGACTCCTCTCCCACTCATGTTCCCTCTTGGCTGCTCTGATATCCACTGCAGGTACTGGAACTCCCTGAGGATCCTGGTGGTCTCCCTGCTGAACTCCATGAAGTCCATCATCAGTTTGCTCTTCCTGCTCTTCCTCTTCATCGTGGTGTTTGCGTTGCTGGGGATGCAGCTCTTTGGAGGACAGTAAGTCTGATAGATCCTTGTCTTGCAATGGTTGTTTCAAAGCGATCCCCTGCAATACCCAGGGCCAAAGGGGCTCTTCTATTTGTTTTTCTTAGAGATGAATTATTTCTAGTCACTATAATACAAAGTTCCTGTATCATCCTGTAGTCTCCCTGTACACCCAGACCTCTGAAATAGGGCTGAAGGAGGCAGCACTTTTTCTGTCATAAGGGGAAAGGCAGATTCTTTCCCTGACAGCCAGAGCAACAGGATTTTTTTTAACTTGGAATATTTTTCTGCTGGAAAACATAGTTTTGTTGAATCTGATTTTTTTTCCACTCAGAAATTCCGGTTGTGATGTAAAAAACTATCACAATATCACCATTCAAACTTCAGTATAATTTTTGAAACTAAAAAACTTCTTTTTTTTTTAATCAACCAGTATTTTCTTTAAAAAAAAATAAAAATTAAATGACCTATTAAGAGGGCAATTTCAATGTTGACTTTTACACTTGAAAGCAAAAAATTCTTGGCATGGTTTGTTCCACAGAACGCACTTGAGAGTTTGATTGTTCGCTTTAGTTGAGAGTGAAAATTAATTTCAAAGCATCAAAATTTTCTTTAGGAATAAAATTGAGTTTCTGCTAATGGTCCTGTTAAGCGTTTTCTCCGAGCTGCCACGTTCCCCACTGTGGCTGCCTGGGGTGGTGTTGCTGGATGGAACAAATGTTGCACCCTGCCTTGGGTTCAGGGCACTACCAGGCTGCAGTGGAGTTGCATATCCCTTATTGCTCTTGTATTTATTTCTCACTTCCCTCTAGATTCAATTTCCAAGATGAAACCCCGACCACGAATTTTGATACCTTCCCTGCTGCCATCCTCACAGTATTCCAGGTAAAGCCATCGCTTGTCCTGAGTGAGCATTAGAAAATAATTTCCTTGGGTATAAATTTGGGGAGCAAAGGGGTCCCTCAAAATCCTTGGAATTTAGGAAAGAGGATGTCTTCCTTCTCCACAGCATCCTCCTGGAAAAGAGTCTGCAGCTTGGGCAGGTGCACCCTTCGCAGGGCTAAAAATCTGGTTGGATGGCTGGGCCCAGAAAGTGGTGGTGAATGGAACTAAATCCAGTTGGCGTTCGGTGACCAGTGGTGTCCCCCAGGGATCAGTACTGGACCCAGTTTTATTCACCATCTTTATTGATGACTTGGATGAGGAGATTGAGTCTATCCTTAGTAAATTTGCAGATGACACCAAGCTGGGGGTAAGTGTCGATCTTCTGGAGGGTAGGAAAAGGCTGCAGAGGGACCTGGACAGGCTGGGTCAATGGGCAGAGGCCAACGGTCTGAATTTTAACAAGACCAAGTGCAGGATCCTACATTACAGCCACAATAACCCCATGCAGCGCTACAGACTGGGAAAAGAGTGGCTGGAGAGCGGCCCAGCAGAGAGGGACCTGGGGTGCTGGTTGACAATTGACTGAACATGAGCCCACAGTGTGCCCAGGTGGCCCAGAAGGCCAATGGCATCCTGGCCTGTGTCAGGAATAGTGTGGCCAGCAGGAGCAGGGATGTAATTTTCCCTTTGTGAGGCCTCACCTCGAGTGCTGTATACAGCTCTGGGCCACTCACTTCAAGAAGGACATGGAGGTGCTGGAGCGAGTCCAGAGGAGAGCAACAAGGCTAGTGAAAGGGCTAGAGGGAAAGTCTAAACTCTCTCTATTGAGAGGCTAAGGGAGCTGGGGTTGTTTAGCCTGGGGAAGAGGAGACTCAGGGGGAACCTTCTCACTCTCTACAAGAAAGGAGGTTGTAGTCAGGTGGGACTCGGGCTCTTCTCCCAGGTGACTGGTGACAAAACAAGAGGGCATAGCCTGAAGCTGCGCCAGGGGAGGTTTAGGCTGGATATTAGAAAGTACTTTTTCATGGAGAGAGTGATCAGGCGTTGGAATGGACACCTCAGGGAGGTGGTAGAGTCACCATCCCTGGAGGTGTTTAAGGAAAGACTGGATGTGACCTTAAGTGCCACATGGTCTAGCCATCGTGGTGATGTTAGGTCATGGGCTGGACTTGATGATCTCAGAGGTCTTTTCCAGCCTCAATGAATCTATGATTCATGTATTTTGCCACACTGACTGATGAATGCATCATTAAAAATCAATGCTATAGAATTAACAAAAAATAGAACAAAAGATTTTTTTGCTAGGAAAAAACTATTGATAAAATAGACATTTCTGTGCGTGCCCAGGCTGGCAGCGTCCCAGCCCCTGCCTGCGGCTGTGGTGGCAGAGCTGCTGTGTGTCACCTGCGTAAATCCCATCTGAAAGCCCAGGCAGCTGCTGTGGGGTTGACCTGCTCTGCTTTCTCCTCTGCTTGGCATAATTTAATGAGGAGAGAGGCCTGAGTTAGCTCAGGATGGTAGGAAATAATGTAGTGCTTTGCACAGATAAGATAATGCTGGGTAAGCACTGCAGTCAGTGAGGGAGCACGGGGGAAGAGGCATCAGCCTCAGGCGAGTTTGGGTGATGGCAGGGAGAAGTTGCAGCTCTGGCAGATGCAATGCTCAGATTTAAGAGTCTAATTTTGCAGCTGTTCTCTGCGTGGCTTTTTTAACACAGTTATTTCAGGTGTTTCAGTAGAGCTGAGGATGTGGCACCGTGTGCCCTGCACAGGTAACACAGGTCCAGGGAAAGCTGCCTGGCATTTATAGTGTCCCACACAAATTGTTGATGTGGTCTTGAGCTGGGACTTGATTCTGAATCCGAACTTGCAAGGCTTGACTTATGTATTTCAATCCTCTGTCCACAAAAGAAAAAAAAAAAAGAGTTAACCATGATTCTATGATTAATGATAAATTTTGGATTAAACCAGAAAAAGAGACTAAAAGAAAATGTGTCCTGTGACCTCTGTGTGAGCAGGTTCACGTGGGTATTGCTTCTCTCCAGATGTGACGCGGCTTCGGTAGTACTGACCTCGCAGGATATTGCGAGTCACGGTAGATTAATATTTTCTTAGTATTTTAGTACTCATCAAAGAAAGGGCTTACAGAAATGTAAAGGTATTGCCACAGAGCCGGAACTGAACCTGAGTCAGACTCCGGATATGAGCATCTGGAAATTTTGACGTTATTTTGCTCTGGGATTTTGCTTGTCTCTTGGGAGAGAATACTTAGCTGAAATATTCCCTTTCTAGTTCTGAGATAAATACCTCCATAGCGTAACTGCAAATACCGTGTCAGCGTTTCTTCAGTATGAGCTTTGGATTCTCTTTTCTAACCTTGTCTCCCATAAACTCGGGCAAGCCAGCAGGGCTTTTGGTTGCTGCTCTAATGAGCAGAGCAGCATCATTCAGCAAATGCATTCAATGTGTTGAACAAATATAATAAAGTTGGATATACCCTGTCTGTCCCTAATCCCTTTGGAGATTCTTTGTTTAAGAAGCAGTCTTAAAGCCTTCTGCAGCCTGCTTTGGCCTGTTTTATTTCAGCAGACCTGGCTAGGTCACGATCCTCTCTCAGGATCGTATTTCTTATTGACTCCCAGGATGTATTTTGTGCCCCTGGCCACTGGCTGAACCCTGCGCTGGGTGCAGCTGAGCCTTGCTGCCCCTAAACTCCCTTTGAAGAGCATCACACATTTATCTCCAGCTCCTGGCTCCCAATACAGTCTTTGTAAGCTAAATGCCAACCTGTGTATATACAATCACAAGTTATAAATATATATATATTCATTTATATCTATATGCACATGAAAAATAACTAGCTGCATCTCCCTAGTCCAGTGATCATTGAGCTGGAAGCATGTACAACATCCGTAAACACTCTATGAAACAGAAAGAGCTGTGTTAGCTGTACCTGCTCTGCTCCCTGAGAGCTGCTGTGTAAATAACTGCTCACAGCCAGCTGCCAAGAAGCAGAGCTCCAGTGATGGCTGGAGATGAGGGGTTGCAGTGGCAGGATGGGACTGTCCCCAGCTCTGCTGTCTGCTGAGCCTGGGGAAGAAGACCTGGCTTCTGTTTGGTGTCTGAGTGCCCTGGCTGTCCTCACTGCCCTGACACTGAGCTGAAGTGATTTTGTGTTTTCTCAGGACAGCCCTCTGAAACGGTGCTGGTCCTCCTAAGCTGAGTGTCCCCCACTGTTCATGTGCTCATTGGTCCTTTAAGATTTCACAACAGCTCTTGAAAGCTGTTAAGCCATTTTTATTTCATCATCTGACAACTCCTGAGCCAAGTCTAAGTGTTAAACACTGAGCTGCACTGGGGAAAACCACAAGGTTTGGGCTTCACCTTACTCCAAAGCCCTCACTGCTTGCACCCCTCCCTCTGCAATGCTGTCCTTTTCTCTCCTGTAGCAATAAGCTCTTATAGCATCCATAAACCAAGACTTTATAGAGCAGAAAGGCTTTATTTACTGTATGTGTCTCTGCTTCTTGAGGGCTACTACCCAATTGCTTAAGTAATTCCCCTGGTGACAGGTGACAGGACAAGCAGTGGGAAGGACACCAGGGCAGAGTCACAGAGGGCATCCTCAGTATCCCTCTACAAAAGTTTCATAAACTATTTTTTTTCCTTTAAGGCTTTGTTCCACTTGCAAATTAACTCGGGGTTTGGGACCCAGACCCCACCCTGCTGGACTTGTTTATGTGCAGTCTGTAATTGGTGATACCTGTGACTCCTGGTCTTCTGCAGGGTACAGAAGTGTTCCTACCACTTTTCCTTTCCATGAATGTTTGTGTGAACAGAAATTGCTTTATGGCTATTCCCAGAAAGCAGGAATAGTCGTGAATTCATGGAAATTATGTGAATGCAAGTTTGTGAGTGGTGTTTTGCATAACTGAGAGCTAGAATTGAAAGCCCAGTGCCCTGTTTCATCTTCTCTGGTGTAAATCCAGAGCAACTCCAGTGGTGTGGGTTAGGCTTGGGCTCTGAATTCTGGCCTTTGAGTTACCTGAGACCTGACCCGCATTCAGGAAACAAGTCTGTGTATGCACTCTATGTCCTTGTGTCTATACTTGCCCATAACCTATTACTGTCATCAGCACCAACCCTGCAGCAAGAAATTTTCTCTCTGTCAGCAGCTGACAGTTAGGCTGGGATTTGCAATCATTTTGAGCATCCTGTGTGCACATGGGATGAGGTTACTACAGCATGCATCATGCTCTGGGCTTTTTATTTTTTCTTCTACTAAACAGAAAGAAAACTTCCTATTTAGGAATTTGAGCTCTACATTTCCATGGGCATGTTTTAATGCACTAAAAGTAACTATTGTTCTGCTGAGTGATCTGTGCTGATCTGCCCAAAACGCTGTGTTAGAGACACTGGTGAAGAACAGGAATGGCAGGCAAATCAGACTGGTACAAAATTACCATCTAGCATGACAAGGTTTATTTGAGTCTTAGGGGTTTTTGCTTATTATGATTAGTTTTTCTATTATTCATGTGTTTGCTAATTAGCATGAGGTCAGAGCCTGCAGGCAGGACAGCTCTGCAGAGCCAGGCTGCAGCTGTGCAAGGATGCAGGGGGAACAAAGTCCCCTTCCATTTACCCTCACCTCTCCTCACTTACACACATTTAGGTTTTGCTTCTGCTTAGGGGATTTTTTTTTGTGGTTTGTGGCCATCTAAGGATCTTTGTGGCCTTGGCAAGCAGGTAGCTTGAAGAAGACCCCATTGTGGTGCAGCCCCTGGCAAACCTTGCAGTGGTTGTGCTGCCCGGTGCCTGACATTTGGAGCAATATTCACACATGGAGCAGCTGCAGCGAAGGGGCAGGGGATGGTGGAGTGGGATGTCAAGAGTTTCTCCTCCTGTTACACGGTCACTCGGTGTGTGTGGGGTGGGGGGAGCTGAGCAAACCCCTACTGGATGAGGTGAGTGAAGGGAACTGATTCTGGCAGAGGTCCCACTGGGCATAGAGATCAGAGTTGGCCTTAGAGGACCACTGGTGCAGTGGTCCTCACTGTTCCTCAGCCTGTGCTGGAGGAGAAAACTGCGTCCAGCCTGAGGGAGACCATCCAGGACTGGGGTGTTAATGCCCAGCACTGCAGACTGCTCACCCATCTTTCCCCAGGCCAGTCCCCTATTGCATCAAGCTGGCTGCCTCCCCAGCCCTCACCTACTTTGTCTTTCCTTGGAGTCACCCCTTCTTCTTTTCTCTCATTTCACTGTGCAGATCCTGACGGGCGAAGACTGGAATGCGGTGATGTACCACGGGATAGAGTCACAGGGCGGCGTCCGCTCTGGGATGTTCTCCTCCATTTACTTCATCGTCCTGACGTTGTTTGGTAACTGTATCCTTACATGTTGCCTTGTGTTGGTGCCGTGCACTCTTCCCAGGGTGCTAGAAACATCTAGTTTTGTTTCAATTCTCACACCTTCACTTACGCTTTTTGAAACCAAGTCATTGCTATAACTGTATTCCTTAGAGCACCTGGGATAAGAGGAGTAGGTAAATTGCCCGTGCTGGTGTCACTTTCATGATGGCAACGTGGGCAAAATCTTAAGGTAAAACATGAAAATTAAAATTAATTAAGGATATCCCATTTGTGTGTTGGGAAAAATGACTGAAGTCAAGTCAGACCTCTGTACCTCGAGTCTCTTCATAGACAGTTTTCACTAGGTCAGGAGAAGGAAGAGTTGAAATCAATTTGGTGTGGAGCTCAGGCTCTGGTCTCTTGGTGCTTTTGTCTACGTGACAGTTTAACCAGCTATGTTATTCTAAATGCTTGAAATTGTCTTGTCTCCACATAATTCTTAAAACTTAAGCCCAGATCTTGGGTTTTGGACTCTGGGAGCACTGGGTCCTGTTCCAAGACCTGACACATGAAGTCTCTGAGTGTTTTGTTCTGCTTAGTCATGACAATCTCTTTAGGACAACAGGAAACAGGGAGATTGTGTCCCCCCCAGAATGTCCCAGGGTGTCTGCTGGGTAACCAGCAACACTCTGATATGTGTTATGTCTCCAGAGAGGCCTTAGGAGTCACATGGAGATGGCTATGTTTCATACAGAAGTGAGAAATCTGCAATGTAATGGCTGGGTGTGATTAGGAGAGCCCGCAGAGCATGGTCATAGTGATGGCTCTGTCCCTACATCACGGTGGAGGCTGCTGATGGGATGATGTTGCACAGTATTGCTCACATTAACTGGGTACAAAATCGTTGGTGCGAGATGTTTGCTGGCTGCAGTGACAAGCTGTGTGGTGTCAAACAGAGAGGCCTTAAAAATGGAAACTGAAGAACAGTTGCAAATATGAGGCAGCCTGGTGGGTTTGTTTGTTCTGTAAAATGGGGATGATAACACTGAGCATTGCTGCTCTGCTTGAGAGCTCTCTGGAGGGCAACTTCTTTTGCTGACTACAGTCCCAGCGCTCATATTTTCCTAGGAGTCCTGTTTGGGCTGGCAGCATCAGCTGGGTATACAGGAGAAAGGGAAGGGTATGTGGAGGGCAATACTTCTGCTGAAGATGTAGCGTTATTATAGACATAGACTCCTTCAGCTGGTGGTCAGGGTGACAAGTGATGAGATGTCAGCATACATGGACTGCACGGCAGGGCTCTGGGCCTCTGCTTTGCCTGAAATACCTCCGTTAGCACAAAGAACCAAGGCAGGAAGCAGCAGAGCAGGCAGCATGCAGGCTGTGCTGGTTGCACAAGTGTAGCTCTGTGGGATTCACCCCGTTACTGCACGCTGTCAGAGCCAGGGTAGCCACGGTGCCCGGACCAGCTCAGCAACGGTGCCCAGACATTGTCCTCATTGCGGACAGCTTTGCCCCTTCCAGAGACATGGGCCTTTGCAAAACTGGGTCAGTGGAGAGCTGGGAGGGAGATCTCTAAATCCTCAGGGCGTGGCATTTGGAAATGAGATTAAGCTATAATCAGGCTTGACAGCAGAGCTGAGAGAGAGACTTCTAACCTTAGAGCAACTAAGATCCAGCATTTTTGAGAAACAGGATATAAATTCCATTTTTACACCTTTAATTTAGAGGGGGCTTCTCTCTCGTCCTTTAGCTTTCATTAAAGGGGAAAGGGTAGGGGTTGTTGAAGAGGAGGGAATAAGGACCTGGTTCAAATGCTGCCACTGCCAGAAATTTGGTATCTACCTCTGCCTGCCCTGGCAGAGTGGTGAGTCTAAACCTTACTCTGTTCTCCTCAGATATCACCTGGGCAGAGAGCAGCTCTCTGGCTTTCCTTTCTGCTGCCCAGGAAAGCCAGGGGTTAGCTGTCCTGGCCACTTCCCCAGGATGCTCCCTAGAGCTTCTCTCATCCCCTGACCCGCAGTCAAGATCCTTTCCACATCGTATATGGACCTGTTTGCTTTGAGCACCGCAGGCAGGAGGGGAGAGCTGAGGCTGGAGCAGGTGGTGGGGGACGAGGGGTTAAACCTTTTCTGTGGGGAAAAAAGCAGTAAAGTCCACCAATGCTTGTGCTGATACTTCAAACCATATTTCGGTAGGGTCAGTGCTACTCCTGCTTTTCCCTAGCTGCAGTGTGGATGCTGAGAATGAGCAGCAGGCAGGCATTTATCTCTGAGGGAAAGCTGAACTGTGTGACTTACCAGGGACTTAAGTTATCATTAACTGTCAAAACATAACTAGGGATGTCTGTAAATAAAGTTTAGTTTCCCAGAAAAGCACAGCCCTGCTTTTTTGTGGGAAGTGAAATAGTAGTTAATGTCAGCGATGCGGCCGTGCCCCAGCGATGCTAAGGACAGGTGAGCATATGGGGGGGAAGAGGGGGTGTGTGTCTGAGCCTGGAGGTCACTTCCCTGAGGAGAGCCCCCCAGCTGGACACACACCAAGAGGACACCCCAGAGAGAGCAGTTTAAGTGGTTGAATAGGTTCATTATAGATTAGATTAACGGGAGCTGTCTTTTCTGCTCCAGCTTGGGACTTCACAAAGATCTCTCCTCTCTCCCTTACAGAACTCTCTCTAAAAAGCTTGAAAAGTGTACTTTTTGCATGCAATGGATTTTTTTAATTTGTCAAGCGTGCATTTGCCACCAGCCCTCTCCACACGTTCACTGCATCTGAGTTTCTCGAATGGGATTTTTTGGTTTTCTTTTCTAATATCACTACTGTTGAGAACAGCTGAAGCCTCTTCTGGATGCTGGTCACCAGAAGCCACTTTGATTCCTCTGCTGGGAAGTGGTTTGTTTTCAATTTTTGAAATCTGGCATTTGGTGAACCTGTTTTTAAGAGTTTAGGCAGACCAGATCAAATCTTGTTAGAGAATTGGCATTGGTGATTTTGGGTCAGCTTGCAAAACTTGCTCTTTTTAAAAATGAGGGACTCCTTTCTTCTCCCACAGCTGCTTGGAGCATTGTGGCTGTTCTTTTTCATGAAGTAGAAAGGTGAGTGGGTGCCGGCTTTCCCTAACCCTCACTGCAGCTCAGTTGTTTCTTTGAATCCATTTAAAGTTTCAAGGGTCTAGTGCAAGAAAAAGATCCAGAAAGTTTGTTTGTGAGTCAGAAGTCTCTCCCATTATGTCCCCAGTTCCAGAGAGTCTGCATGGAGCCAGAACTCCACGTCTGAAGTGGTTTAATGAAAGTAGTATGGTTAGAGTAACAGCAGGATTTGGCCCATTTTCTAGGAAATTATACCATGTCTGTATTCATTGTTATCCGGTTAATTGAAAAATTGATGCATCTGTTAAGGAAAAGAACAAACCAACAAAGAAAACAAACCAAGGAAAAAACCCAACATTAAAAACTGCAGAGGAGCCTGAAATGAAGAGTAGCAAATGCCTGGAGCCTGTGGCCCTTCCGCTTGCCTTGGCTGCCATGCAGAAAGGGCTGAGGAACCTTTTTTGGGGCAGAAACACCCAAGTCTGTCAGATTGTCTCTGCTAAGAGGTGGATCAAAACAGCCTGATCTATAAAAAAAAAAAGAAATTGTGTTTCCTGTGGTTGATTATGTTACACGAGACATTTTCAGCATGGATGTAGGAGGTAGGAGGGGTAGGAAGGATGGTTTTATTACTGAGACATTTATTCCCAGAGCAGGAGGCTGGGAAGCATTTCCAATGTGTTGGAAGCACCCAGAGGAAGAAACCCAAACAGTCGGCACCAAGGGAGTGTCCCAGCCTCCCTGCCTGCACCCCCAGCCCACGAGTGACACCCCTCTCTTGCCAACCCTTGGTTTCAAAGCAAATGGGGAAATGAGTACTTTGCAAATGAAACGTTGATTGAGCTGTGACTTCGATGTGGGAGGGAGGTGACCATTCCAGCATCATCTTTCCATTTTTCTTGTGTTTTATCTGCTGGGCTCACTGGAATTGCAGTGTTCCTGCCCCACACTCCTCACTGTCCTGCTCGAATGGAAGAAGGACCAATTGATGGGTGTCACATTTGAAACCTCTGTCTGTCCCAGAGGAATCATTTTCACATGATAAAAACCTCCATCCCGCTTTACAGGGCATGGAGAAAACCTGATGGATGACTTGGTCTTCGCCTGGAGAAACCCCAGGGTTCTGCATCCCATCCCCAGCAGAGTTTGGCTGTCAGAGTGCAGAAGCCTGCTAAGAAATGAAATGCAACTCCTGCTTCCACTGTCACAAGCAGAGGTTGCAGTTTTGGTAGGCGTTCAGGCTCTGGAGATGCTCATCTTGCTGGGAATTAGAGACCTGGACGTTTGGTTCTGAAGTCTTGGCTGAATTGTGGTTGGTGAATGCTCTTGAGAAGGAACACAAAGAGGCCTTGAGCTGGTTATTTGGGCCAAATTTGGTCCTTGGCTGCCCTGGTAAGTCTCTGAAGTTGTGCCAATGTGGAGCCCTGGCTCTGCAGCCACTGTGTTGTGTTGTCCAGAGGCTGCTGGGGCCAGGGAGGTTTCTGTGCACACTCCTGTTCAGCAGAAACAACAGTAGCCGATGAGTCAGCCTTGCACTGCTCCTGGCCTCTCTGTTTACAGAAAAACTTCAGATACCTCCTCCAGGCATCCTTCTGAGCAACGGAAAGCAATCAGAGGGGCACTGAGGCCAAGAGTTCCTCACATTTTGGTGCAAGTTTGCCAGCACTGGGAGCTCACCCCTCATTTCTCCTCCCATCACTGGAGCGATTGCCCCCAGTGCTCTGCTTTTGCCGCAGTCTTGCTTTGGACATGGCTTCCAGCTCACAGACCAGAACAGGGGACACATTCAGTTATTTTCTGTTGAGTTATGCAGTCATTTCACTCAGCTTATGGGGACATGTGTCTGGCCCCAGACACACATTTGGCTCTGGTGAGGACAGCACGACACAGGCACAGTAGCAGCGGGTTGCTGTTAAAACCCTTGTGAGTCTCCTTTGTTCTCATCTACATTCATAATTTAGAGACGCAATCATAAGTTTGCACTGCTATGGAGTGAGTGACTCTCCTGTCACCAGGTAGTGCGCAAGAGCAAACTGCAGTTTCTTCTTGGAGAGTCGTTTAGGCTTGGTTTTGCTTTTCTTGCTTTCCTTTCACATGCAAAAGTATCTGATTTACAATTGTTTTGGGGCTGTTTTGTAGGCATGTGGCTGGAATAACAATAAAATATATGAAGGGACAAGTAATAGCTGAAATCATTAAGTGGAAAAATGAAAATAAAATATGAATAAGTAATTACAGGGAAGTGCTATGTCTGGGTGATACAATGCAATGCTCTGCAGAGACCCAGGCTTGTGTGGGCACTGGCAGTTGTGTGGCTGGGCTATGTGCAATTTGGTCCAGACTAATGGCCATTTCCTGGCAGAGCTTGTTAGCTCGGGCTGAGTGTCCTGCTAACAGTCTCTTCTGTAGCTGTGCTCTGTGTTATGCTGCAGCATTTGGAATATTGTGTCCAGTTCTGGGCCCCTCAGTTCAAGAAGGACAGGGAACTGCTGGAGAGAGTCCAGCGTAGGGCTACAAAGATGATGGAGGGAGTGGAGCATCTCCCTTATGAGGAGCGGCTGAGGGAGCTGGGTCTCTTTAGTTTGCAGAAGAGGAGACTGAGGGGAGACCTCATTCATGTTTATAAATATTTAAAGGGTGAGCGTCACGAGGATGGAGCCAGGCTCTTCTTGGTGACAAACAATGATAGGACAAGGGGTAATGGGCACAAGCTGGAACACAGGAGGTTCCACTTCAATTTGAGAAGAAACTTCTCAGTGAGGGTGACAGAGCACTGGACCAGGCTGCCCAGAGAGGTTGTGGAGTCTCCTTCTCTGCAGACATTCAAAACCCGCCTGGACGCCTTCCTGTGTAACCTCATGTGGGTGTTCCTGCTCCGGCAGGGGGATTGGACTGGATGAGCTTTTGAGGTCCCTTCCAATCCCTAACGGTCTGGGATTCTGTGATTCTGTGATTTGGGATAGAGGATGTCCACGGTGGTCTGATTGTCATATTGACTTCTGTGTCAGGATAGTTTCCTCCCACCAGTGGAGTCCCCATCCCTGGAGGTGTTCAA